>NC_047509.1:34606876-34787903 GCF_902827115.2 Pseudochaenichthys georgianus | reverse complement strand
CAGCATAACACTACATGAAGCTAACTTCCCAAGACTGAGTAATCTGGCCAAGAAATATCTCTCCATTCATGCCACAAGTGCCCCTTCGGAGAGGGTTTTCAGTACGGGGGTAATATTGTAACATGCCAAAGAGCATGCCTCAAGCCAGAGGCAGTAGACAGGCTTGTCTTCCTCGCGAAAAACCTGTAGACAACTTCCTAGAAAGTTAAAGGGATGTTATTTTGTTTGAGGGTATTTTTTTATTATTCATTTCATTATCATTATTTATTATTTGTTGTATTTCATTTTACAAGTTTTTTCAGGGATGGCCTAAAAGGGATTTTTTTTCCAGTTTGATTTAAAAAAAATCTTTGCACATTAATGACAGCCAAGTGCTGTGGTGCTGTTTTTATTTTATTTTTTTTATTCTTGAACAACCGATTTGTTCACATAGGCCTAGACTACTCGGTAATCTCATTTATTTGTATTGTGTTAATAAAGAAAATATGTATTTAAATTTTGCTTTGGTCTGGTTTGTTTAGAAAAAAACAGAAAAAAATCGAGGTTTAAATCGAAAATTGTAGTTAGAAAAAAAAGGCCAAATCGCCCAGCCCTACTTGAAATATGACATTAATAATTGTAATATACACACATCTTATTGTGAGGTTGATTTCACATACACTACTTAGACATTAGCTTGTCTACATACTTGAGCATAGCCAATTTAAATTAACCTTAGCGATGCATACAGTTCCTACCTACATTATAAAATATCTCTAAGTTACAAGGATGTAACCTTATTTAACCTCAAACAGAAGCCGTTTGTTCTACAGTATTATCCCACTTAACGCTTAACGTCTATGGAAATTGCTCCTTTCTGCAGCCATCGCCTATCGGCCAATATATGAACTGCAGTGTGTGGCACTTCCGTATTGGCGTCCCGGCTCTTCCCCAGAGTTTGCCGCTTGGACATGACACGGGGGGCTGGAGTCGGAACCATGGCTGCTGGGGCCAAGACTGAGGCTGGAACCATGGCTGTGTGGGCCGGGACTGAAGCCGGAACCATGGCTTCAGGGGCTCGGGTTGCTAGCCTGGACTTGCGACTCCTTCTCTTAGGAGCCTTTTGGAGGCTCCGTGGACCTCCAAAAGCCAGACGAGTACCCGAGAACGGATCCTGGACAGGAGCAGGACATGGGGAAGAAGCAGGGGCTGACTCCAGATGGAAAGCACAGAGACATATGGTGTCAGGTTGGGAATTGGGAGGCAGGGGGCTAGTATGCCTGGGGCTAGCAGGCCGGGAATCACATGTCGGGAGGAAGTCCATAATCCAGCCAGGTAAGAACTTCACTAAACATGGCTTCTCTGTTGCCATCTGATGCGCCTCTGCCAGAGCAGCCTCTTTCTGCTCAACACTGGATGCTCCCCTCCACCTACCATAGCAGCAAGCCAAAGAGTAGGTAAATTGATGTAACTCCACCTCAAATGGATCATCTGCTGGGTCCATCTTTGGTTGGATTGTTCTGTCAGGGTTGAGTGAAGCAGGCAGGACCCAAACGCAGATTTAAACAGAAAATACTTTAATTTCAAGGCTAATGAAACAAAAGAACTCTTCCCAGTCCAACAGTGTCAGTTTCCTTAAGAATTTGTGGTAACAAATATTTGTATCACTCGGCGGCTGAGTTAACCGCAGTGCAGAATCGCTGTATAGTTTACATCTCCTAACAATGTTGTCCATTTTAGACATAGGCTTATTATATTTACAGTCCTTAATAACATTCATTTTCTGGGCTCAATATCTGTCTTGGCCTTTTTCGTTGTGATCGCTAAATTCCCCTTGTTTATAATAACCACCGTTCCTTCAGCAGGATAATGTAGTGATTCAAAGTGTGATTTTAGCAAACGAGTGCTTTTGTTTTGAAATCACTTCCGTGAGTTTCGCCCCGCCCCTCGTTCCAAGGACCATTTGACCATTTAGTAAGGTAAAAAACTCTCTCAGACGCTCTTCCGTTTACTTGTTTAATAAAGAAAAACAAATGGACGATAGATACACGGATTCTGCTCTCCACAATGATCAATAACAGCTAACGGATGGTTAAAGTAAGGTACAAATAAACAGAATCACACTTTTATTTGCCGTATTTGCCTTTAACTCTTAGCTCAGGTTAATCTCGCCCCCCTCCGACATAAGCGTGACATTGCTGCGGTTCTTGCTTCTAGACCAGGGGTGCCCGACCGGTCGATCGCGGGGAGATTCCCAGTCGATCGCGAGATGTGTCTAAAAATAGAACAACAATATTCAGTTTTATCGTTAATGTCCTATAACATAATCTTCCTGTGCCAGAATAATGCACTTGAACGCATCAAAGCTTTGTGATTGGCCAGCGTGACCCCATGTGTCGGGGCGTGGCTGGTGGGCAGTGGGCAGTGCACTAGTTCGCTAACGTTGTCCGTGTCAACACCATGTCAACACCAGACAGTCCGCACACACACAAGACCACAATCATGGCAGAAGCAAAACATATATAATTTTCACTCCGAGTGGGAGGATGATTATTTTTGTATCTATTCCAATTCAAAGTCCATCTGTCTCATCTGCAATGTGACCGTGGCTTTATCGAAGAAGGGTAATTTAGGAGCGGCATTTCAAAACAGTGCACAAACGCTACGAGACGGAATTCCCTCCTAATTCTGCCCTACGCTCCCAAAAGGGGAGGGGCCTGAAAGGACAGCTAAATGCACAGCAGTCCATTTTCACCAGGCCCAACAACAAGAGCAAGGCTGCTAACATAGCATCTTAACGTGTCAGTCACGTTCTTGCGAAACACATGAAGTCTTTCAAAGACGGCGAAGTTGTGAAAGAAGCATTCCTGGAGGCTGCCGATGCGTAATAAAAATAACAGCAGCATTTCAACAGGTTTTTGATATAATAAAAACTCAAGTTAGATACCGTTATTAATCAGCTGTGAGTTTGAGTTTGTTTGAACTTATTCATTATAATTATTGTACAACATGGTATAAGAATGCAAACTTAAATTGATTATATAGAAGAGGAGTGGAGAGATTCAGCAGATTGTTTGCACTGAACACCTGGCTTTCAACTGTCTGTACTGACCATTCTGTGCATTTTATTGACAATTTTAACTTTTTCTGGGATCGCAGACATCTTTTCAAGGCAAATGGAGTTTGCTTGAACAAGTCAGGAGTGAAATTGTTTATCTCTAACATATTCAACTGCCTGCGTCATCAATCTGTTCCCTCTGCCAAGGACAAGCGGCAAGAGGAATCAAAACAGGAGATAGACACATCGCGCAGAAAACCCTGAAGAAGTATCACTGCACCCGCCTGAGGAATGTTCTGATTATGGGAGACATATGAGACACACGGAGGAGTCCCCACCGCCCGTCACCCCCCCCCCCTATCAACGCCTTTGGGGATACTCCGTTCACCCTTTCACCCTCGCCCACCATCCTGGAGATCGTTGAACACATGAAGGAGATACAGAGGGCTGGCACCGATTCCTTCCTGGATTTCAAAGACCAAACTAAGGCTTTACGCAGGGCTGGCAGCATGTCCTTTACCCCCGCCCCTCAACGACGCCCACCAAAATCACCGAAGCAGAGATGCGCACCATCTCTCCCGGCTTCATCACCATGCCTACCACAATCATCCAAACCAAAACAATCTGCAAACTGATATCTGCTGGGTCCAGGCTCAAGGGCGTATGGCACTCTCAACTCTTTCCAGGACATGCCAGGGCCCTGCCTGCCAGTAGCTTTGCCGATATCTGTGTTGATAGGTAATAGATTAAGAGCGGTAAATCATCTTAGATACAGGAAGCGCTCAAACGTTTGTGTGAGTTTATCTAATTTAGCAGTGATTCCATGTCAGCCACAGCTTGTTACAAAGAAACATGACTGATAGTGTGTTTAACAAACTTAAACTAGCTTTATTAAATGTCAGGTCTTTGGCAGGAAAAAATTTTTTAATCAATGATTTTATCACTGAGCACAATCTTGATTTTATGTTTTTAACAGAAACTTGGATTGAACAAAATAACAGTGCAGCTGTTCTTATCGAATCAACCCCTCCCAACTTTAGTTTTATGAGTCAGGAAAGAATGCATAAGAAAGGGGGTGGAGTTGCTATTCTGTTCAATGATTTCCTTCAATGCAGGAAGACATCGTATGGAAACTTTGATTATTTTGAATATGTGGCCCTTCAGCTGAAATGCTCCTCTCGAGCTCTGTTCCTAAATATCTATAGGCCACCCAAATACAGTGCAAGTTTTGTTGATGACTTTACTGAACTGCTGTCTATAGTGTGTATTGACTTTGACCGTCTAGTCATTGTTGGTGATTTTAACATCCATGTTGACAACCCCCAGGACAGAGGGGCTAAAGAACTGTTTTGTGTTCTTGATAGCTATGGACTGACTCAGCATGTGACGGAGCCCACGCACAATAAGGGGCACACTCTGGACTTAATTATCTCAAAGGGTCTGAATATCTCTAAGGTTGTGGTGACTGATGTTGCGCTCTCTGACCATTCCTGTGTTTTCTTTGAGAGCTCTATTTCTGTTCACACAAGTGTTCAAAAAGAGGTAACCACAAAGCGATATTTAACTGAAAATACTAGGGAAATGTTTACTCAGAATTTTTCTTCCACACTTGCCCCTGCTAACATCTCAGTAGATGAGCTAGTAGATCATTTTAATTCAAAAATTAAAAATGTTATAGATGCCATTGCTCCAATTAAGGTAAAGGAAGTGACTGGGAAGAAAATATCTCCATGTGCTGTCTCTGTGTCCACTTAACATCAATTCAGACATCATGACACAATTCCACCTATTAATGATAAAAACCTAGAGGACATTATACAACTTCTGAAGTCCTCCTCCTGCTGCCTTGATATTATTCCAACAGGATTTTTCAAAGATGTTTTGCCTTGCATGGCCTCAGAACTACTTCATATAGTAAACAAATCTCTTCACTCAGGTATTTTTCCACAGGCCCTGAAAACTGCAGTCATTAAACCGCTCTGAAAAAAGAATAATCTAGATGCTTCAGTAATGAACAATTACAGGCCTATATCAAACCTGCCATTTCTAGGTAAGATCATTGAAAAAGTTGTTTTTCAACAGTTGAGTAATTTCTTGCATTTAAATGGTTGTTTCGATGTGTTCCAGTCAGGCTTTCGTCCAAACCACAGCACTGAGACTGCTCTTGTAAAGGTCTTTAACGACATCCACTTAAACACAGACAGTGGCAGAACTTCAGTGTTAGTATTATTAGATCTCAGTGCTGCGTTTGACACTGTTGACCACAGCATATTACTAGACCGACTGGAAAACTGGGTGGGACTTTCGGAAACAGTTCTAAATTGGTTTAAATCCTACTTAAAGGATAGAAACAACTTTGTTTCTATAGGTAAATACACATCTGAGTTGACAAATATGACATGTGGGGTTCCTCAAGGCTCCATCTTGGGGCCTCTTCTCTTTAACATCTACATGCTACCACTGGCTCAGATAATGAAGAACAACAAAATAAGTTACCATAGCTATGCAGATGACACACACATTTACGTAACAATTTCACCAGGAGACTATGCTCCAATTCAAACACTGAGTAAGTGCATTGAACAAATCAATGACTGGATGTGTCAGAACTTTCTCCAATTAAACAAAGATAAAACTGAGGTAATGGTCTTTGGAGCCAAGGCAGAACGTTTAAAAGTTAGCGCTGAGCTTCAGTCTGCAATGTTCAAACCAACAGATAAAGCCAGGAATCTAGGTGTAGTCATGGACTCTGACCTGAGTTTCAACAGTCACATTAAAACAGTTACTAAATCAGCCTACTATCACCTAAAGAATATATCTAGGATTAAAAGACTAATGTCACAGCAGGATTTGGAAAAACTTGTCCATGCCTTTATCTTCAGTAGACTCGACTACTGCAATGGTGTCTTCACAGGTCTCACTAAAAAATCTATTAGGAAGCTGCAGCTGATTCAGAACGCCGCTGCTCGAGTCCTCACTAACACTAAGAAAGTGGACCACATCACTCCTGTTCTGAAGTCTTTACACTGGCTTCCTGTGTGTCAAAGAATAGATTTCAAAATATTGATGCTGGTTTATAAAGCACTGAATGGTTTAGGCCCAAAATACATTACTGACCTCCTGCTAAACTATGAACCATCCAGATCTCTCAGGTCTTCAGGGACTGGTCAGCTTTCTGTCCCCAGAGTCAGAACTAAACATGGTAAAGCAGCGTTCAGTTATTATGCTCCAAATATCTGGAACAAACTCCCAGAAACCTGCAGATCCGCTGCAACTCTGACGACTTTTAAATCCAGGCTGAAGACTTTTCTTTTTGTCGCTGCTTTTAATTGAACTTTTCATATCTTAAACTGCACTGTAACTTTTATCCATGTACTTTTTCTAACGTAATTAAACTCCATGACATTTATGAGAGGGACTGCTCGAAAGCAGAGATATTTGGAATATCTGGCATCGACGGATGAAAAATAGTGTTTTGGTAACACGGAGGGTTTTGGTAACACTTTAAAGACTTTGTTATGGAAGCAAAGCAGGGGAGGGGGTGTGTACAGCCTCCTGAGGGTCCGATTGTGGATGTCATGCGAGCAAAATATGGTGAAGAAAGTCTGTCTAAATTAAATCATATTTTAGACTGCACTGTAACTTTTATCCATGTATTTTTCCTTAATGTTTATTTTATTAGCACTGTAACTTTTATCCATGTACTTT
Organism: Pseudochaenichthys georgianus; assembly: GCF_902827115.2. Lineage (NCBI taxonomy): Eukaryota > Metazoa > Chordata > Actinopteri > Perciformes > Channichthyidae > Pseudochaenichthys > Pseudochaenichthys georgianus. Next base: position 34,781,158 of record NC_047509.1, on the reverse strand, counting down.
TTCTTGTAATGTTTAATTGAACTATTCATATTTTAGACTGCACTGTAACTTTTATCCATGTATTTTTCCTTAATGTTTATTTTATTAGCTTTTCTTTTTTAATGCTTAATGTCTTTCATTTCTTTTTTGTAAAGCACTTTGAATTACCCTGCGTCGAAAAGTGCTATATAAATAAACTTGCCTTGCCTTGCCTTGCCTATAGTCTATTATCAATTCAGGTTAAGAAACTAGTGTTGCTTGCATCCTATTTTAAAGGCATTTATTTATATAATCTACTAAAATGTAACAAAAAAAGGGTTTGATTCTATTAATTTTGCACTTTGGCAGCAGATTCCTGTGTAGCTTCAGATCTCAGTTGTCTTATTAGTAAACCTAATTTATACTTTTGTAGCAACACTATTTTTATATAATGGCAAAGAAAGGGTTCAGAGTCTTTTCTTTGTCCCTGTGTCACATGTGGCAGCACTGTTCAATGTTTCTTGAAAACATTACCCACTGTAGTGACGTGTGAATAAACTCCAACTCTGTATCTGTTACGCTCCTCGTAAAGAGACTCAAAACTTGAACCCGCTATGCAAGAACACTTGGGACGGAGACTTAGGTGAAGTGTCAAAAAAACTGGATTTATTTACGTCCTCAAAAAACAGGCAGGAGACAAAGTAAACTCTCAACAGAGTGGGAAGAACGTGGAGCAGGGATGAGACGGAGGTTGGGCTGGACTTGGCAGGCAGGACGGAATGGAATATGGAGTATCTGGAACAGGCACAAAACAGAACAGGATTAGTATATGAAAAATCCAACTGGAAGAGTATACAAAAAGACTAGCAATACTAGTCAGCCGGAACTGGAGTTTACCACTGTGAGTATACGAAGAACTGGCGAAGTCTGATGATCGAACCGGAGTTTTAAGCAGCAGCAGGTGAGTAGTGGTAATCAGTGATGATGAGAAACAGGAGCGGAGGTGAGTTGGCGGAAAACGGAAAGTAGGTCAACCACGCCCAGCCAGGAAGACAGACAAACAGATAGACAAACAAACAGAAAAAAGGAGAAGGAGATACTGCAATTCCTCACAGTATCAACAACACTGTTGTGTAACTTCAGTAACATACTTGTATGTGTGTAGATTAGAAAGAGGTAATTATAAAGGATCTGCAGTATTTTATGAAGTATTAATCGTATAAAGGTCAGTTTTATACAAGTAGAAGTATGTATTTACCTGGCAGTAGGCTGTCAGTAATAGCTACGCCTCTCTATTTGGACTGGTAGATCTCGGCAGACTGGCAACTTTAAAAGTAGCTCTCGGTTCAAAAAAGGTTGGGCACCCCTGTTCTAGACCGAATATTTTTCGGTGCTTGAAACAAACCGGATTCCGGAGCTTAGAGGCGGCTCCGCTGCGGTGTGAACAGGAAAAAACTGTGCTTTTCAGGCTCTAGCTCCAAACCGGCCCTGGAACCGCGTTGGTGTGAAAGCCCCATTAGACAGTGAGAGAGAGGGGCTAGATCGGGGCTTGACCCACGTCGCTCAAAATGGCTCAATAGGCACACTGTAGACACTAATTAGAAGAACGCAGACTAAAACAGCAATTTACAGACGAATCAGAGGATTAAACATGATCTTAAAATATATTTTAAGATGTATATATTTTGCATTTATTTGCATTTTTTTGAATTATTATTTGAATTACTTTCTGCTGACACTAGGTGGGGCTGTGCCCCTAATGACCAGTCATCACTGCTTATACTATTGAACAGTATCCTACCTTATCCTTATTACGTATCTCACTGAACATACAGTATCACATCTATCGTATTGTAAACCAGCACCCAGGGAAAGAAAGGGAAACAGGCCCCACATACAGTAGGCCCATTTGGCCGGTACACCTAACTACCATTCACTGGTCAGCAGTGCATTATTTTTGTTAGTCCATGATACCAGTTTTCATTCAAGCGTACACACATGCAAACGCAATCAGCTCATAACCCAAAGCCAAAAAGACTACATTAGGCAGCGAACCCAAAAAAACCGGGAGGAAGAGCAGAGGCCAGCAAACACCTGGGCGTGTTTTAATTAACTGATAATATATTCACTTTTATGCTCATCCTTCCCCATGGCTCAGTTGTTCCCGTCCCTTTAGGAAAAGAATAGTTTGCAGATTTGTGTTCTGAGTGTAATCCGTCTCATTCAGGGTGATTTAAGGAAGCTTTCAGAATACGTTATTTTTACCTGTGGAGATATGCAGTTTCATTACCCACACTTTCCCAAAGAGTTACATCATTAATTATTCAGTACTTTTTTAACTTACGTTTCTACACCAAAAAAAAGAAAGTGCATTTATGCAAAAACACCCTTTTTGAAAAATTCTCAATTATACATCATCTATCGTTTAAAATCATACCATTATGTTGTAATAATTGCATATGTTAAGTACAAATAATTTATCAAAAGCTGTGTCAAATCTTTTCCTTTATATTTGGATTATAGATTGTCCATTGTGCTCCAGGTTTACATTTGAACTCGGAATTCCATTTGGGTTCATTTGTCAAGCATCTTTTAACAGCTTTGGTTTATTGATTTAAAATTGGCTGCATTAGATCTATTTTCCTCTAAAATGCCAGTGAAGGGTTTATAGTGGCTGTTACTTGGCCTCAGGTTAAATGACAGCTCATCAAGGTGAGTGACACGCAGGGAGGTGTACAGAAGACACACTCCCATCCACTCACACAGTATAGCATGTGAACATACATCATTACATTTTGACAAACTGTCAGTCATTGAGTTGACAGAATGTTTGTCATTGAGAGGAGCGGAATGCTTACTTTGCACTACTCTGTAATTAGAGGTCAAAAGGCTTTTATTTTCGCATTCGAGCTCATAACAACAGTCACTTGATTTTTATTTCTCTCTGTGGCTGATTAATACATATATAATGCCATCATTTTCAACATGTTGACCACCTGACCCTTCTGTGTGTGTGTGTGAGTTGTAGCCTTCTCCGTACATACTGTATATAACGGATGAGAACAGAAGCCTGTAAAACTATTGCTGAAGTGAATAGAATAATTATAATCTAGTGCTTGTTTACTTTAAGATAAACACTCACTTGCTGCTTTCTGTTACATTAATTGGAATCTTTTTAAGGACATAACAACATTTAAAGAAAACGGAAATTAGGTCTGCAAAAAATAAGTGGGCTACATCTGTTGTTCCAGAGTGTCAGATGCATATTTAATTAACAGTTGATGTTTTTTAAGCTGCTCTGATCTCATTGTAGTTTGTGAGCATTAATTAAGCTACCACAAAACAGTGCAATGCTTTTTATGACTTATCAACCTATGCAAGCTGGTCTATAATTCTTCTCAGATCAATCATAATGTATTTTTGCATTAATGGTTGGTTTAAAAAAAGATTAAAATGTGAAAAGGCCCACTATTCTGAAACCACAATATTCCAGAAAAAATTTCCCAATTCCATCAAAAAAGGCGGGCATTGTACCGAAGGCCTACTGTTATGAAAATAGACACTCCGCTGCAGAGAACAGAGGCACATGGCTAATCTTTAAGCAAAATGTTTGCAAAGGCATGACCTGCCTCACCATTCCTTATAAGGCTTAACTTGCTATTTTTGGCTTTGCCATAGTAGGAATAACATATTTACAAATAGCCATTAGCTGGAGCAAAGAGTCTTTAAAACTATGGGTTTTTAGTAGGGCTGTCAAGTTAACGCGTTAATAACGCGTTAAAGCAAAAAAAAATTAACGCCACTAATTATTTTAACGCGATTAACGCATGTGTACTTTTTGTCCTCGGCCGCCCCGTAGTTTCAGAGAGCATCGAGTTTAAAATACATTTTACAAGCTGATGCTGACAGCTTGTGGCAGACCACGCTCACCGGCAGGCACCGACTGGCCATCGGGAGGACCGGGAGGGTGTGTGTATGTGTGGCGCGAGCGAGCGAGGCATACCTTACGTGTATTGCTGTTGTTAGCATCTGGTGCTAGCTAGCTGCGCTAACGGATATAAGGAGCTGTTTCAATGAAAACAGAGGAGCGACATTTCGCCGAGCACTTGACTTTATGCAGGTAGCCAGACAGTGGGACATTGTACGAAAAGTCAGCACACTCAGTGCGCGCAACATGATTACAGCATCCAGGCAGCTCCCGTTCGAGCATATGCCTTGAGCTGCACATAGCTCCAACGATCCATCAGTGTCTCTACACACACACACACACACACACACACACACACACACACACACACACACACACACACACACACACACACACACACACACACACACACACACACACACACACACACACCACACACACACACACACACACACACACACACACACACACACACACACACACACACACACACACACACACACACACACACACACACACACACACACACACACACACACACACACACACACACACACACTATATTGTATTATTGTATGAGAGAAGTTCCAGGTTGAATTGAGGTGAATATTTGTAATGTTCAAATGATAATAAACACACATATAAAGCATATTTGTACACTCATATGTTGATAAGAGTGTTAAAAACTTGAAAAATATCCCTCTAAGGTACATTTAGAACAGATACAAAATGTGCGATTAATTTGCGATTAATCGCGATTAACTATGGACAATCATGCGATTAAATATTTTAATCGACTGACAGCCCTAGTTTTTAGACTTTACAGAAAAGGACAGGAAAGGCAATTAATATATGATATGCCCGCCACTTATCAAAAAACAAACTTTGGTTTAATTGGATGACTGCAGAAACCTAAGTTTAAAAGCTATCCTTAATAAACCTTATCTGCCTGGGAAAACGTTTTCGATTAAAACAAGGCTCCATTGTTACTTTGAGTTAAGCTTGAGATTGTCTGATGAATCGGAGCCAGAATTACAGTCACTTTACAGTACCGCGTTGATGTTGGGAGAGCTGAGCCAGAAGGGAGAGCTCTCAATCTACCCGTCCTTCCTACTCTCATCTGTGGTCCTGAAGGGTGGGTCATGTCCCAAAGAACAAGGTTCTGCATACAAGGCCGATGGGTTTCTCAAGATAGTGGCTGGGATCTCTCTTAGGGATATGTTTAGAAATTCAGACTCGGAATAGAGCTGCTGCTTCTTTGCCCAGTTAAGGTGGTTCTGGCACCTGGTAAGGATGCACCTTGGGGGGTGTTCCAGGCACGTCAAGCTAGACGGGGACCAAGGGGCAGACCCAGTACCAGGTGCATGGTTTATATCTCCACCCTGGCCTGGAAATGCCTTGAAATGATTCAGTTAGAGCTGGATGATGTGGCCGGGGGAGGGGAAGTGTAGGGATGTCTACAGGAACTGGTTCCTTTGCTACAAAACTCCTGATAAGCGTTTGACCATGGTTGGATAAATGAGTGGTTGTTGTATGGTGCAATGAAGAAAGGTCAGTTGTAAAAGAGTCAGACGACTTCAGAAACGACCTGAACTGAGAGGTTGGAGGAGGGATAATGGTGGTTCTGGAGGGAAAGAGGGCAGAGGAAAACAAAGAAGTAAAGAGAGAACTGAGGCCAAAATGGACAGCAACATACTGTTTGACTTCACTTCTATCTGAGAAAGAAACACACACACACACACACACACACACACACACACAACACACACACACACACACACACACACACACACACAACACACACACACACACACACACACACACACACACACACACACACACACACACACACACACACACACACACACACACACACACATACACACCTGTACCTGTCTGATGTTGAGCAGCATTTGTATGTTGGGTCACACTGACTGAATGCTGGCGGGTGTTATTTACCCATGCCCGTATGGCCTGCACTATACACCATGAACAAAGCACTGATGGGCTGCTTTCAAAGAGCCTTACCTGCTCTTTCAGCATCAAAAAGTGCACTTAGGAGCCTCTGTGATTTTCCATCTCTTTCCTCAGCTCAGGTTGGGTTATATTATGATGAGCAATAGTCTCTCCCTCTCCAGCCGGAGTCTCTTTCATCCTCACCCCCTCATCTCCTCCCCCATCAATATATCCCTGTCCTTGCTGTTCCCTTGTCTTGCACATACACTCTTTCTTTGTTGTATTAATAACCCCATAAGCTTGGACTTTTCCCCTAAAAAACACAACACAATTTCACTCAATATGCTCCCGGTGTAATCTTGACTTTATGTAAAAATGCATTAGTTCAAGTAGTAGACGTATCGCAGATGTGCTGGCGATGTAATCATTCAAAGCGCCTCTGTAGGTCGTCAGAAAACAAGCGGTGTAAACGCAGTGTGCCGCCAATCATCACACGGCTACATACTGCAGAGAATCATTTGCATGGATCCAATCAAGGTCACAGAGAGATGCACCTCAGAATAGTATTTTTCTTTTATGAACATAAAATCAGACTTCCAGTCTCACGATAAGGACAAAGTATTCCTTTATACAGTATACAGTATGGAATTTATGCTTGAAGTTTAGGCTAATGGTGTGCTCCTCTACTGCGGAAAATATGCCAGAATTGAACCCCTTGCAAAGGGTTCATTAACATGTAATAAAGTGTTTAGAATGTGTCACCAGTGGTTTAATCAATGGTTAAGAGGTACAATTCTTGAAGGAAATACCGACGACATGACCTCAGAATCCTCAGTGGTAGAACCTGCTTGGGTTTCTGGGTTGTAAATAAGTTTGTAAGTAGGTGTTTATCCTCTCCCAGAACTTTCCTTGTTTTTTTCTTTGTTTAAAGCTTAACCATTTTTAATCAGTCAAACGACCATTTGACCACTAACCTCAATATTTCGAATACATAGCTATGGAGAGGTGGGTATTTATTAACCCCTTCTAAAGTCATCAAAATATCTTGACCTTTCACAATGGGGGCCATATTGTGATTATCAAAAAGATTACCAGAGAAGGTATAGTGGTACATTGAAACCCAATTTCAGTGTATATGAAACATGCACTAGGTCCATATCCTCAAAAGTAAAGACATATGGACTTACAAATGATTGGTCGGTCCCTTTATACATGTATTACTTTATAGTTTTTCTTTACTGAGGGACCATTCATCTGACCATAGTTCTCTAGAACATAAACAAAAAAAGCCGTTTTCCGTGTTTCCATCTCTGACTTGGTCGAGGCGGCATTAAAAAGCCAATATTTAAAGGCAGTAAACAACAACATTACATTTCAGACATTTTAATTGCCTTAATTGCTGAGAGTGTTTTATCCACCATATTAACATAAGCAATTCCTTGGAAGGATAGTGCTAACATAGCAGAAAATTGGCCCGGGGGGCTTAGGGGAATTAGAAAGGCAGATTGCATGACGTGGTGGAGGGAGAAGTCTAAGCTAGCGGAACCGACATTTGAAGCTTTTCCCCCCCTAATTATGATCCATATGTGCATTTTTTTTTTATTCTGCTCTTTCACCTCGAAACTCTTTCAAAGCTCATTTCATTCACTTGGAAGGGATTTGTCATGTGGAAAATAAGCTTCAATGTTGATTTGATTCATTTATGGTATATTTCTTGATGAAGAGACATCCTTTTTTTTTATGACGGGACATTAACTTTCTGTCCTACTTAATAGACTTTTGTTGTAATATCAGAAAGATAGCAGCGTATGTTAATCAAGGTCAACATGTGTATATACTTGCATTTTCATTGTCTAATACATGCCTGAAAGTACACACAATCATTATTGTGCTCTCTAGACATTCCCCAATCTTTTCTATTTACTTTTCGCATTTATTTCTCACAGCTGCTCTTCTTTCTTCATTTCCCTGCAAACATTACCCACCCATCCAGCGTGAAAACAAAGACTAAAACCTCCTAAACGAGATCACCCACCATGTAATCTCGGCAAATAAATGAGGAACACCCGCTGCTGCAGCCAAACGCTCGTCGCATACGTCTCCCTGCTGTCCGTGATGGCAGCTTGTGTGCGCGACTAAATGCACCATGCTGATGGCAGCCAAATCGTTGCGAGATGCTTTCATTTCTATTTACCCTGCGCTGTTTGCTGACTCCAGAGATGCTTGTATTAATGGGGAAAAAAGAAAGTAATGAAAGGGAAAATAACCTTTCTTTCCTCCCTCGCTCTCTATCTTTCCATATCTGCTGCTAACATGCACATTATAACACCGTCCTGCAATGCTTGGCCATGTCTATTCTGGCTCATTACAATGATAAAGGTGTGTGAAAAAGCCCTGAAATTCCATCCTGCAGCCTCAATCCCGTCAGCAATTTCCCCTGGAGGTATTGTTGGGAAATCTGCCCACATTTCTTCCCGTTTTTGACCTCTGTCGCTTCTTCTTCATGGCAGTCAAAGTCGACAATGAGAGCGGTTGCATTACAAGTGTCTTGAATCTGCCTGCTGGAACTACGACTAATGTCCCGCTCTTATCTCCGTCACTTTGCTGAAGTCACTCTGCTCTTCTTCCCTTTTTTTTACTCATCCATCTTCACCTTTTCCCCTCATCTGCTGTGACTTGACTGTTCTGCAGGAATTGGCTTTTAAAAAGGATATTCTATAACGATTACATGAATCTCTCTTTAAGGAATAAGGTACTTACATTTCTGAGAATAAAATATATACTCTGGGAGCAGAATTTGCTATATTTATGAGTGCTGCCAGTAATACAGAGCATAAAGTATATGGGCAAGCTTGATGGCTTTTTAAATTGAATGTCAGAAACATCTATAGTATTGTGGAATATTTTGTATTAAAGAACACCGTATGTGTAAAGCTCTTACGACTGCATTAGCCATACCAGAGAAAGGACATTATTTTCACAGGAGGCAATTTTATAATTTCCTGAAACAGTATGTGTGTTAGTTTACCTAACTAACAATTTGCAGTTGAAAATAACACCTCTAATCACCTGGCATTACTATAACAAGAGCCTTTAGGTAAAGCCGGGCAGCATTACGTTCTACAACAGAGATGACCACAGTTTTCATGCCATATGAAGAAAAAGTATATAAATCAAAAGTGTATACTTCCCGTATTTAGCACTTGAAGTAAGTAAGTACAAGTGAAGAAAGCTAACATCCAAGAGATTTTAAATGAAAGTAAAGCCTTTTGTGAAAGAAAGGTTCATCTCAGAGAACTCCTCCAGAGCTTTCAAAAACTGTAGATACTGTCCCAGTATGCTGCATTTCTGCTAAAACATCAAATAACTTCTTGTTATAGGCGTCCTTGATTGGATCGGATCAGGGCCTTCCCTCCCTACAGGCCGATCATGCAGACTGCGTGGGGTCTCACTTTGCGGAGGGTGCCTCAACTGAGCCGAATATGCGGCACACCTATGCGCTTATGCGGCGCAATTAGTGTGGCGCAGCCCGGTTTCGCCACTGCGAGGCTCCACTAGCACATCCCCCCGTCCCGTCGACGCTCGCGAAACAGAGGGCCTCATCATATACAGTGGGGCAAAAAAGTATTTAGTCAGCCACCAATTGTGCAAGTTCTCCCACTTAAAAAGATGAGAGGCCTGTAATTTTCATCCTAGGTATACCTCAACTATGAGAGACATAATGGGGGGAAGGAATCCAGGAAATCACATTGTCTGATTTTTAAAGAATTTATTTGCAAATTATGGTGGAAAATAAGTATTTGGTCAATAACAAAAGTTCATCTCAATACTTTGTTATATACCCTTTGTTGGCAATGACAGAGGTCAAACGTTTTCTGTAAGTCTTCACAAGGTTTTCACACACTGTTGCTGGTATTTTGGCCCATTCCTCCATGCAGATCTCCTCTAGAGCAGTGATGTTTTGGGGCTATCACTGGGCAACACGGACTTTCAACTCCCTCCAAAGATTTTCTATGGGGTTGAGATCTGGAGACTGGCTAGGCCACTCCAGGACCTTGAAATGCTTCTTACGAAGCCACTCCTTCGTTGCCCGGGCGGTGTGTTTGGGATCATTGTCATGCTGAAAGACCCAGCCACGTTTCATCTTCAATGCCCTTGCTGATGGAAGGAGGTTGTCACTCAAAATCTCACGATACATGGCCCCATTCATTCTTTCCTTTACACGGATCAGTCGTCCTGGTCCCTTTGCAGAAAAACAGCCCCAAAGCATGATGTTTCCACCCCCATGTTTCACAGTAGGTATGGTGTTCTTTGGATGCAACTCAGCATTCTTTCTCCTCCAAACACGTCTTGTTGAGTTTTTACCAAAAAGTTCTATTTTGGTTTCATCTGACCATATGACATTCTCCCAATCCTCTTCTGGATCATCTAAATCAGGGGTTCTCAAAGTGCGGCCCGCGGGCCAATGGCGGCCCTCGGAAATGTTTCTGGCGGCCCTTGATAGTTAATGTGACACGCTGAAATGCATGCGTTATATTTTAATCCTCCATGGTTGTATCTAGTAAGAATTAGAATGGAATTTAAGAATGGTAAAACTGCGCCCCCTGGGTTGTCATTCCTAAATTATGAATGACAGCTTGTGGAAAGTTTGCTAGACTACTGGTTGCATGGCAACTAGGCATCTCGCGATTTGCGGTAATTGGTTAGTACAATAAAGAAAGGATTTGTTTTGGAATTATTTTGTGTTCCGTTTTTTCTTGGGCGGCCCTCAATCCAATATTGGGTACCTAAATTGGCCCTCACTCATCAACACTTTGAGAACCCCTGATCTAAATGCTCTCTACCAAACTTCAGACGGGCCTGGACATGTAGTGGCTTAAGCAGGGGGACACGTCTGGCACTGCAGGATTTGAGTCCCTGGCGGCGTAGTGTGTTACTGATGGTAGCCTTTGTTACTTTGGTCCCAGCTCTCTGCAGGTCATTGACTAGGTCCTCCCGTGTGGTTCTGGGATTTTTGCTCACCGTTCTTGTGATCATTTTGACCCCACGGGGTGAGATCTTGCGTGGAGCCCCAGATCGAGGGAGATTATCAGTGGTCTTGTATGTCTTCCATTTTCTAATATTTGCTCCCACAGTTGATTTCTTCACACCAAGCTGCTTACCTATTGCAGATTCAGTCTTCCCAGCCTGGTGCAGGTCTACAATTTTGTTTCTGGTGTCCTTTGACAGCTCTTTGGTCTTGGCCATAGTGGAGTTTGGAGTGTGACTGTTTGAGGTTGTGGACAGTTGTCTTTTATACTGATAACAAGTTCAAACAGGTGCCATTAATACAGTTAACAAGTGGAAGACAGAGGAGGCTCTTAAAGAAGAAGTTACAGGTCTGTGAGAGCCAGAAATCTTGTTTGTTTGTAGGTGACCAAATACTTATTTTACCGAGGAATTTACCAATGAATTCATTAACAATCCTACAATGTGATTTCCTGGATTCTTTCCCCCCATTCTGTCTCTCATAGTTGAAGTGTACCTAGGATGAACATTACAGGCCTCTCTCATCTTTTTAAGTGGGAGAACTTGCACAATTAGTGGCTGACTAAATACTTTTTTGCCCCACTGTAGCTTTGCGTGGGGCCTCATGTTGGCCAGGGACGGCCCTGGATGGGATTCATAGTTTAACCAAAGTAATCATAACACCCACCAGCTGGAAGGCTCTGGCACTGGGTGGCTCCTGTTTCTGATATTCCTTTTGTTTCTCATCTTTTTATTTTCAAACAACTTCAAGGCCATTAAATGAAGGTGTCAGGCTGGAGGTGACCAGGCTGTAGTTTGGAAAATAGAACCCCATCAAGAGGGGTACACCATATTCTGTATGTATCTGACATCTGACACACTCAACTTTCAAAGGCCTATCAGCAAATTGTTTTACTGTCTCGATGATGACTAAAATGACTAGTGTGTTCGGGCAAAATCAGTGACCGCATCTGATAGGAGGAACAGAGTGTTGATTGACACCGAGCCTCGGCCCTGGTGTGGAAGACTTAAGCTTTTAATACGCTGATAAAACTCCCACTCCATTCCAGCTATAGGCGGCGAGGGCCTTGTTAAGTGCTGTGTTGACACATGACTGCTTTAATTTCAGTCAATGTTACTTTCTTTTTCCTCATCAGGCGTAATTTTCCTTCCCTGTTTAGAATATTAAGTATTCAGTTTTATTGTGGACAATATATAGGATTATTTGCATTAGAGAAAGCTAATAACTCTATGGTTTATGTTTTTCATTCAAAGCATTGTGAACAAGCGTACTTATATCTAATATTTGCTCTAAAATAAGTACTTTAGATTTAATTATATATGCTTTGAAAGAATTCAGTTAATGAGTTCCCATTCATTATGTTATGATTATTGTGTTATGTCACGTTTTCTATGTCTTGGTTTGGGTGTTTAGCTGTTCTCCCTGTCATGTTTTCCTCTGGGTATATTGTCTGGTCCTTTTCCCTGTGTTTTTCCTCCCGTCGTTAGTTTCCCTGGTGTGTCTAGTTGTCTGATTGTTTTCACCTGTGGCCCTTGTGTTTCTCCTCCCCTGCCCGGCTGTGTCTCGTCTTGTGATTACCCCTCCCTCTATTTAGTCTTGTCTCTTCCTGTGTTCAGTGTCGGTTCGTCTTGTGTATTGGCTTGTCCTCGGTGAGTGTTCTGTTCTGTCTTTGTCAGTATAGCCTTGGAATAAAGGAATTATTTTTACGTTAATCTGCATTTGGGTCCTACCTGCTTCACACATCGTAACACATTATGTCGTTAGGAGTAACTTATATCCACTCACTCAGTGCTAATGAGTACGACTAGAATCATATATAATGGGTTATTAAGTTATTTAAAACAACATTACTTGACAGGAGCTTGTGTTTAATACATTAACACAGGTCAGAGGATGTTTACTTGTCTATATATATATATTTTTTTTTTATTAGCATAATCCTCCCTTGAATGTTCTATAAATGTTTTTATACTTTTATTTTTATATAGTTGTATTTATTGTATAGTTTTTAATATCTATTAATTTTGTCTTGTGCTTTTCTTACTTCTATCTTTTGTGAACTATTAAATGATTTGTTGTAGTTGTATGATTGAACTAATACACTGCAATCCACCACATTGGCGTTGATCCCTGTGTCCCCACAAGTTAATGTCAGTCCAGCCACACATGAAATACTTGGCCAGCTTCATTTGGGTATATATTTTTTACACCTTGCATACTAAACAGACACATTCATTAATAGATTTAAAAACCCATTCTACAAGGCCAGTTAGTTAGGATACAGTCAGAGAGCTGACATCAGCACTGTTTGTTGCAACACAGTCTCACTCCCTGATAGGCCAATAGCGACGCTTGCTCACAGTCCTTACGTGACGCAGACCCGCTGGCCGCAACCTGTACTTGCAGGGTTAAACGTGACGCAGACCCGCTGGCCGCAACCTGTACTTGCAGGGTTAAACGTGACGCAGACCCACTGGCCGCAACCTGTACTTGCAGGGTTAAACGTGACGCAGACCCGCTGGCCGCAACCTGTACTTGCAGGGTTAAACATGACCCAGACCCGCTGGCCGCAACCTGTGCCTGCAGGGTTAAACGTGACACAGACCCACTGGCCGCAACCTGTACTTGCAGGGTTAAACATGACGCTGACCCACTGGCCGCAACCTGCACGCGCAGGGTTAAACGTGACGCTGACCCACTGGCCGCAACCTGCACGCGCAGGGTTAAACGTGACGCTGATCCAATGGCCGCAACCTGCACGCGCAGGGTTAAACATGACGCTGATCCAATGGCCGCAACCTGCACTCGCAGGGTTAAACATAACGCAGACCCGGAGGTCACGACCTGAGGTGTAGGGTTGAACGTGAACGCGGACCCGGAGGTCACAACCTGACGTGCAAAGTTAAACATGAACACAGTGACACGTATACATGCTGACGTGCTACGAAACCACCACCAGTTATATGCATAATTACCGAGTTTATTGTTTGAGACCTTGGATAGACTGATGTCCAGGCGAATGCGGGATATGAAGGCAGAGGAGGACCACCGTCCGAGTTGCAGGGATGAGGGAGAAATGCCTTGATTGGCAGCACCTATCTGAACAAAAGCCCTGATATGCTATTAAGACACCACCACCAGTTATATGCATATTTACCATGGGTAAACTGAAGAGATCTTGGATTGGCAGCACGAGCCGATGTCTGGGCGAAGAGGGAGATCTAGACAATCTAATGTACGAGAGCTGTTAGCTTGAGTACAGTGATGCATGAATATCATAACCTGGCTTAACACAAGCCAGGTGAGCATGAACCCAAGAATATGAATGAAGTGCAGGGTGCACGCAGAAAAAACATACACTTAGCCTAGTTAAATACTGAGACATGACCCATGATATAGTCTAGCTTAATTAGCAGTTAAGTGTGCCAGGGTGAGTCATAGATGCTGATATACTTGATTGGGTGATTAAGACTGTCTTCTATCATCTTACATGAACTTCTCTTTTTCCCTGAAAGAAACCCCCCGAAACCAGCGGATGGGGCAGCATCCATGACTGTGTTGAAGCTTGGAACTGCGTTACTTACTGAGCATTGTAACGGATAGTAGTTACCCGTACGGCACATATACGTTACTGAAACTCCATACTGTAACACGTTACACCCAACACTGCCTGGAACTCACCTTAACTAAAGGCAGCAATGCATATAATGAACGTCTCGTGAATTTGTTGCAACTGCCTCTTGCCAGCGCTACCCTGACGCCTGTTTTAGAGGTGAGGCTCAGGGAAAGAGGCGAGAGCCTGGGCTGTGCAATGAACCTGCTAGCCGCCTATGACGCACTTAGTGTCCAGTACTGGCTACTGAGCCGGGAGGAGAAGTAGCTTCAATGGGATGTAGCTTAAGTCCTGCCTGCCTGCAAGAAGGGTTGTGGTTGAAGCCAGAAATGGGTGAAGCTTTGCATGCGATGAGGGCCCGTTCCACGTGAAGGCCGGAAGCGCCACATTTGAGCGGCCCTGATGCCAGTGATGCCCTCTCCAGAGACTGAAGGCGTGCGTCAATTGTTTGTGTGAAGTAGGCCAATTCCATTAAGCCGGAGGAACTTCCGTGGAGCCCGATTTCCTTGTCCTTTCCTCCCGCGTCCGGGTTTGCGGGGTGGCCGGCTGGAACCGCTAGCCGACTGGGGAACGCCGCCTGTAGCTTAATCCGCAAGACTGCAGAGCTGATGAATATATGCCTGGAACTGGGACGAAGCCCTGCTGCTGCTTGTGCGTTGACGCCTGAAATGACGACTGACAGAGAGGGAAGAGCAGATTTAAAGGGGTTAGCGGGTGTGATGATTGGCTAGCTGGGGAGTAACGCCCCTGATCACTTAATGGGAGAGGAGAGAGTATTGAAATGACGTGTAACACCAGAGGATTGATCTTCCTCATTGAACTTGCGCTAAGCTTCATAACATTGATTCCGATTCCTGCCGCTGCCTTCGCCCTCATGCTCGGCCCCCTGAGTTCGCCCGCTGTGGCCTTCGCCACACCTTGAACTCTGCCTTGCCTCTCGAGCTGTCTGGTCTTCGTCCTCGAGCCCGGCCCCCTGAGAGCCGTGGTCTTCACCCTCGAGCCCGGCCCCCTGAGTGCCGCGGTCCTCGCCCTCGGGCCCGGCCCCCTGACTCTTCCTGCCGCTGCCTTCGCCCTCATGCTCGGCCCCCTGAGTTCGCTCGCTGTGGCCTTCGCCCCACCTTGAACTCTGCCTTGCCCCCGGGCCGTCCGCCCGAGTTCCCCTCTTTGAACTCTGCCTTGCCCCCGGGCCATCCGCCTGAGACCCCATCCTTGGACTCTGCCTTGCCCCCGGGCCGTCCGCTCGAGTCTCCCTTCTCGGCTTCTGCCTTGCCCCCGGGCCGTCCGCCCGAGATCCCTTCCTGGTCCTCTGCCGTGATCCTGGGTTGTCAGCGCAAACCCGTCCTCCTGACCCCCTCCTCCCACCCTGGTGGCCTGGTGATGCGCTGCGCAGACGCTTCCGGTGGGATCAGGGGGTTACTCAAAACTGCATTCCCATTAAGGAGAAAATACTTGTTGAAGAGCTGGTTTGCTTTCCTTTTATTTTTTCAGGGAAGGTGTTTTATATATTTAAAAGACACATCTCAATCTCTTTAATATAGAAATATATGGAGATTCCATTGCAAAGTTACAATCTAAAAGCTCAAATAAATACCATTTTAACATTACCAGGATTACGGGCACAGTTTGCACTTGGCCACCTGTGCTGAAAATATATGCAATCATGAAGCTGCGGGGCACTTTGGGTAAAAGCAGCCATCAAATGGCATGCAGTTAGTTTCCCCTAGACTAATTTCTAGGAAATGTAGGAAATGTAGTTGAAGCTGTGACAGGATTAACTGGAGTAAGAGTTTTTAATCCAAAAAAAGTGAGACAGGAATGGTACTAAAGGATATTTAGCTGCACTTGTAATATGTTGGTAGACTAAGGGTTATGATATTCTATAACACACACTGAATATCTAAATATGGCCTGATTAAAGCCCTCACCTTCACATGGAATTATAGTGCTGAAATCAATCAATCAGATTTGTTCTTCTTTTGAAGACAATTGATGCAAATGTAATGTACCACACAAGGTGCAGTCATGGGTGAGGGGGGCTGCAGCTCGGTGGTATTAAGGTTGCATCGTTACCTTTTGCAGCTGATGTGATTCTGAGAGCGTCATTGGTCTGTAACCGTCAGCACTCATTGGATTGGTTCATAGCCGAGCATGAAGTGGTGGGGTTGAGGACTGGCACCTTTACATTTAAGGCCATGGTTCTCAGCAGGAAACCGATGGACTGTCTACCCCGAGTTGGGAATGAGTCCTTACCCCAAGTGAAGTAATTTAAGTATCTCCGGGTCTTGTTCTCGAGTAAGGGGACAATAGACCATGAGATGGGTCGGAGAATCAGAGCAGCAGGAGAGAGAGCTGAGCCAGAATGAAAATGTCTGGATCTACCATTCCATATACTTTCCTACCCTCACCTATGGGTATAAAGGATGGGTCATAAACGAAATAACGAGATTGCGTTATTTCGGCAAGCGGCCGAAAGGGTTTTCCCCGTAGGATAGTTGGCATCTCCCTTAGGGATAAGGTGAGGAGTTCAGTCATCCGGAAGGGACTCGGGAGTAGAGCCGCTGCTCCTTTGCGTAGAAAGGAGCCAGTTGAGGTGGTTTGGGCACTTGGTAAGGATGCCACTGTCACCTCCTTAGGAAAGTGCTCCAGGCTCATCCAGCTGGGAGGAGACCAAGGGGCTGACCCAGGACCAGGCGGAGGGATTATATGTCTTCGCTGGCCATGGGAGTGCCTTGGAATCCCCAAGTTAGAGCTGGTTAGTGTGGACAGGGAAAGGGAAGTGTGGGCCCTCTGCTTGAACTGCTACCTCCGAGACCCCACTCTGGATAAGTGGTTGACGATTAATGGATGTGTAAGGCATCAAGCCCAATATGATGCTGTGGCAGTTATGCACTTTCACTATTAAACTGATTATTTTACTGATTTCTTTTTTTAAGGCACTTATGTGCAAATATTTATAACAAAGAATAACATGGTTCTCACAGCTTCTAATTCAAGAACACAACATTGCATATTTTGAGACACTGATAAATGTTCATGACGTCTCACTTTTTTCGAGCTGGGCCCGTAGACAAACTGCGGTAGACAAACGTCCAGACTGAGGAACATAGCCATATCTACAAATACTTTATCTAAAGAACTGCATTTTTTCTTAAAAAAATCTAAATATATCAATTCAAGGACTTTCGAAGGCATATGTCTGTTACGATGTGAGGTGCAGGTGAAAGAACGATACGTGGAGAGAGGGTTTTCTTGCAAAAATAAACAGGCGTTTTATTCTTAGCCTTCCACATTATTCCACAGAAACACAAACTGCATGCCTGGTGCTGCATTCACCAGCAAGGAACAAAAACGAATCCCCTTCCCCTCTCTTCCCAACCACATTTATAGGAGACGGCCCGCCTTCCCACTCCAACCTGGCCAATCAGGTCATGGTTCTAAAAGCAGAGTGAAGGTTTAAATACAAAATTAAACACTGTTGTCTACCTTTAATAAAACCCTAAAGGCTTAAGTAAATTCATTATTGCATCGCTATAAATATGATATCTTAAACAACAACAAGGTCTGCTTAAAACGGATAGTTTTTTAACTTAATTGACACTCATAAAATCACACATTTCCCTGACCAATCGCGTCCAAGACTCCGCCTACTCATGTGGCACATATAAGGAGTACTTTGGAGGCGTGCTCCCTCTTTGAGCACTGGGACAAGATGGCCTCCAGGTCTGAACAAAGGAAATGGTGATTACTTGGTGCTTGTGTGTTTTACAGACTGACAAACAAATTTAGATGCATTTTATTAGTTTGTCTATGTAAACTGTTTTTATAACTTTAACTGAAATAAAGGCAACTCAGAACAAACATGTACTACCTTTCTTAACAAACAAATAGTTAAGACCAACATGTTAGTGAGGGAGTGTGTGCGCTTCCTCACAATGTCTTTTTCAATTCAGGGATCATATCACTTTTTTTTTAAATGTTTTAACGACCCGTTGGAACCATGGACAACGATGTTTGTTCAGCCATAACAAAACAAAACAATTACAGAATGGCGACTTGTACAGGAAGCACTTTTCTCTTAAATGTTACTCTCCTCATTCTAACTACATCCATAAAATATATAATTTTTACATTAGAGAACCTGGATTTCGTCACTGTAATAGTGTGTTACTGTAAAATGTTCTACCTATTTTATCCTTCAATCTTGAACACAGAGAGAAAGAAAGAAAGAAAAAGAAAGGGTGGAAGGTGAAGGTATTCATTTGAAATCAGGGTTGACCTCAAACACTTCCATTATCATAGAATTGTTTTTGTGCTTTAATACTTATACAGTGGTACATTTGAAATTAATTACGCATGAATTTGATGCATAAATTACGGGTTGAAACAGGGGAACGCAAAACCAAGATGAAAATGGAAATGGACAAGAACCTTTTGCTGTATGTAGAAGATGGGAAAATAAATGTTTATTTTCGGGTCACTGGGGATGTTAATTAGAATAACGTTTTTTTGTGTGTCTTTCTACCAAGCGTGAATGGCGCTGGGCTCAGAGCTGAATGGGATTGCCACCGCATGGCTATCATTGTTAATGACAGCTCGTCAACTTAAAGGACAATTCCAATGACAGGTTGCCTGTACCTCTGATCATATCCTCTGACCTGATGGCACCTAGGAAAATAGATTGAAGCCTATAATGGATACATGGAGATTATGCTTTAATATCACCGTGGTGCACCTACACCTATAAATACACTATTCAAGTAGTACATTGTTCACTCTTAGGCTGCTAAAGCAAAGATAAGCTTAAAAAAAGGAAATCACACAGGCTTTGCGCTGGCCATAGCTGAAGCCTTCATGCAAATGAGTATGAGTACAACACTCCATATTTTGTATGTGGCCTTAAATGGAAGCTTTATTTCAATTTACACCAGAGGCTCTGATTGCAACCATAACCTCTCAATGAGCATCCATCTAGAACGCTCCCTCTCTGTTTGTCAGCTCCCAAACTTGCACTTCATTTGACAAACTGCAAACAGCAGCATTTTCACCAAACATGATGGCAATCAGGCAAAGCGTGTTTCTCCTGCCTATGTTTTGGCCAGCACCTGTAAAGAGATTTCAGATGTGCACCAAACCCTGGCTTTGCTGACGAGGATGGAGTGTGTGCAGGACTGTAAACATGATTCACCGTGGGGGTCTGATCAAATCTCTGCTGCAGCATGCCGGGGGGGGGGGGGGGGGAGAGCGGGTTTCTTTATCCTGGCCAAAGAAGGACTACAAAACCGACACAAGTCTCTCTAGTAGATAGCAATGGAAGGTTAAAGAGCTTTGCATTTTGTCTGCCATTTCTACCGGTAAATGCAAGTAGCGTCTTTACATGGTTGGTTAGTCCAGTATACCTGTAAAGACTTATTCTTTGAAGCGTTGGTTAGGTTTTCTTACCTACCCATGCTTTCACAGCCTCTATACGTTTAAGTGTTTAGATGCAATGGCCTTCCACCAACTGCTGATCACAATAATATGGAGCGTGTTGTGTTTAGAGCACGCCTGAAGAATCGCCATCTGTTTCATATCTGCCACTCTGTTGAAAGCATTAAATAGGCTGATTATAGACATTATCAGTAAGTGCCACCCATTGTGACAACAGATGTGAAACGCTCCAGCAATGGCAGCGTCAAATGGTCCTGTCCGTGTCGGCGAAAATCAAACAATTCAGCGCCTCTTCTTTCATTGGGAAATCCAATTTCTTCTGCAATTGGAAGTGTGTGAATATGACAAGTCGTACGTTATTATTATTTAGAGCATCCAAGGGAACAAAGAGATGAGGAAAAAAGCAGAAAACAATACATAAGCAGTTATTATAACCCATGACTATAAGGGAGAATAGCTTTTATTCTGACTTTCAAAATCAATGAAATCACGAGTGGGGGAAAAACACACCATAGTGTATTTCCATCATTTGGTGAACATCGATTCAGCCACACATCCCTTTCCAGACATCTAAAACTAATTAGGGCCTCAAAGTACAGCAGGAGAGAAGTATCCGACAATTAACTCCAGCACTGTGCTCCTATGGCATTTAGTTTTCAACGTGTTCCATTGTTAGGTATTGACTAAATGCCACATGGGCATCGATCCCCCTCGACCATTAGCATGCCTCTGATTCTCATCTCATAATGCTGGTTATACCATGTTTACAGTCAACACTCTTGCTGCTTTGTCAGGGCAGATAAAATGATCAATCAAATAAAGTGCAAGCAATTCAATGCACTGATTTTTTAACTAACCCTCAACATATTAAAATAACCACAACAGATTGTTAGTATTTTTGATCAGTCCATGTAGTGAGACTGTAGATATGTAGTACATGTAAGTGAAGCTGATATGAGGACAATAACATTGAATACAGAAAAATAATTATTGTTTGTATTAGAAAAACTATTATTACTTTTCTAAAGAAGTGTGAATCCCTTCAACTCAGACACTTCCATATGCAGGGGCCTGGTAGTGAGGTGGTACTAAATATATTGGGCGCCAACATGGGGAGGTACCTAATAATAATGTAATAAAAGTTTGCTTCCAACTGAAAATGTGACATTTTGCATGAGGGTCTTGGATATTTTCAATTTACCAGCCAAATAAGGACGATGTTCAATGAATTTGGTGAGAAATCCATTACATTTTGGAATGGATTTGAATTGTTGTTGTTGTTGTTGTTGTTGTTGTTGTTGTTGTTGTTGTCATAATATCCCAGGAGAAGGTCTGCGCCCTAAAGTGCCCTTGTAGTTATTATTGTACAAAATATATAATTTTTGGCAAATTGTTAGACAGTACATGTTAAAGCGTTGTCTATATATCTAACAATATTATATTCCTAGAGGCCCTTTTCTTGTCTGAAAATGTGTTTATGGTTTAGTCCAATCATCCAATATTGTTTAGAATTGTTTGATATTCAAGGGAAATACAATATTAACTCATTGAATTACAACAAAATAAAGGCATGTTGTGACAAAGAGCTTATTTAAATTGTAACGTCAAATCATATTGATCTCATCGGCAGAAAGCTGACATGTGTCAATGTGTAGAAATCACTTAGTTTTAACAACAAAATAACATTTTGGGAAATAAAGTATCATCATGAGTTAGTTAAAAAACCAGCTGGAGTCTCACATGGTTGCCTGGCAACACTACCAACATCACTCCAGAAAGTGACTCCGAGTCTGATTTACAATACGATGATTGTGATTATTAAAGTCATACAACAACACTGACTTAGATGACTTATGTAAATAATATTTAACATTGCATAATTCTGGATTTATTTCATGCATAAGGATTGGATGTGGAGGTATTTTCCATATATCATGTAAACACAGCTGTAAATTCATACACCTGTACACAGTGATCTCCACCAATCACACACCAACATACTGTCTGTCTGCCTTTACTATGTTGGTATGCATTCACAGTGCACCTGCTCAGTCTGTCTTATGCTAACATTACACACACACACACACACACACACACACACACACACACACACACACACACACACACACACACACACACACACACACACACACACACACACACACACACACACACACACACACACACACACACACACACACACACACACACACACACACACACACACACACACACACACACACACACACACACACACACACACACACACACACACACACACACACACACACACACACACACACACACACACACACACACACACACACACACACAGATGCACATAAACAACGAGCAGCCAATTATTCTCTCTTTAATTATTTTTGCATGCTGCCCTTTATGGTGATTACCGTGACCTTTCCCTCCCAAGCACCTCCTCCTCTCTGCCTCTTGCAAACCCACCATCTTGGAGGCTTTTAGCCTCCCATGTTTCAACTGCGCTCCCAGAAAGCCGACCCCGTGATCGACCAGGCAGAAGACTGAGACCAATTAAAAGTATTTTACCCAGCACTTAAGGTTGACAGGAGCCAGGGCACTCAGCTCCGCAAATGCCATTTTAACAGCAAATTCATGAATGTGTAATTGTCGGGCTAATGAACCTGATGGTTTGAGTGTTGTAATAAAGGGACCCCCCACCTGGGCCATGGCACACACACACACACACACACACACACACACACACACACACACACACACACACACACACACACACACACACACACACACACACACACACACACACACACACACACACACACACACACACACACACACACACACACACACACACACACACTAGAGACAGCCATCTCGCCTCTTCTTATTCCTTAGACCTGATTATTTGGCTAGCAGGAGAATTAAACCAATGTCTAACATTTCAGATATTCTTAAACTTGGTTTAGATTGCCGTTTCCTTCTAGAAGCTAAATGTAGCGAGGAACAAAAAATACATGTATTGTCTATACACACAATGTAAACATATGACAATGCATATATATGCATAGTTACTCTTAATGAGAACAAATGTTGTTTTTCAGTGGCTGTTTTTGCTACATTAAGCTAGGATATAATATTCAGATTGATATTCTTGCTTGTCACTTGTACACTGAACTATGATAAGAACAAAAATGGAAAAACGTCCTTATAAGCTAAGATCCATGGTGCCATCAGGATATGATCTTGAGAGGCCCTATTGGGTTTTTGGGGGTTTTCCGTTGTGTTATATGTTTTTTGTGCATGTTAATGGTCTGCAAATATTCCCACCATATGGGAGTTTCTCTCCCACATACTCCCCCTCCCTGAAACGCCTCCATTGCACTCCTTTGTTTACTTCCTTACTTGGTTGCAGGACATTTCTAAGTGGTTGACCAATCAAAGGAGAGCCGGCCAGCTAACCAATCAGAGCAGACAGGGCTTTGGTTTCAGACAGAGGGTGAAAAGAGGAGCTGCAGCAGGTAGTATGAGAAAAACAATAAAGCATGTAGAGATGTCACAGTAGAAGCACACAATACAGTTATTAACCTGACATTGAGCATGATAGGGCCCCTTGAAGGTGAAACAAAATAATGAATGAGTTATTTTCCTAAATTAAGTCCCCACACCAAATTACCACCACATGACAAAGGTCACTACACCTGCATACATTTGTAATAAAGTAAGAAGACGGTTACACTAACTCCCATGGTCGACATTTTAAATGCCACCTAATTTAAAGTACATTCAAATGAGCTTTAACACTGATGTGGCCATCGATCATGCTGCCAGGTGCAGGAAACCCAAGTGTAACAGAAACGCTGTGCAAAGATATTACAAAAAAATATAGTTTTCTTTTACATTCTATATACCTTGACCTTCTTTGTATTCTTGTATTACATAATGTGTTATTTTTGTATCTTCAAAAACATGATGCCAATAGTAATAAGTAAAAAGGGATCAGCTGTGCATCCAATATCGGCCTTTCTCTCTCTCTGTTCACTGTTGTCCTATCCCGGGGTTATTACACGGACCTCCAGCGGGCTTTGTCTGGCCTTCCACACGGCTCCAGCGGGACCTAATGACTTTCATTATCAGATGGGGGAATTTAATTTGAGCTGCACCACTGTCAGAGATGAGTAGCCCGATAAGGAGCCACGCAGGAGAAAATAAAGGACTCGGAGTGAGTAATTACTCTTTAGGGGAGTGGGTGGGGTGGGTATAGTCCGTGGGTGACGAGAGCACAGCGGGTCGAGACACTGAGAGAAAGCAGGAGGGGTAAAGAGAGACACTGAGCGTGGTTTATGAAATAAATCAATATTGAGTCGCCGGCGTCAGGTTATGAGATTTGAGTCAGGATCCGTTTCCTCATTGTGACCGAAGCGATGGTCCGCGTTATTATCAACGCGGACGCAAACAAAAGGGGCAGCCAGGGTAAGCGTGAGTAGAGCTCTGTTTGTGGGCACACAGATTAGTGTGATTAGGAAGCCATTCAGTTGCAGAATTACTGCATTCTGCTTCTCGACAAACACAACTGGAGAACATGTAGCCTATATGGCGGATGATAAATACAAATCTAATTCATGTCAATTCCCGGCACAGTTTGATGCATAAAAGCTCTTTTGAAAAATCTACAAGATAAAATAACAGTTGATTGCAATAAATGCGGATCAAATGTTGTTCCATATCTATAGGCTCACAGTGTAAGCAGCAGTGGTGGCCGGCCGCTAGGGGCGCCGCCCCACCTCTTCCCACATAGCCTACAATTTTTTTTTTTTTTTTTTAAATATTAAATTTAAAAAAAATATATTTAAAAAAAATATATTTAAAAAAAATATATATTTTATATTTTTATTTTTAATGAACAAGGTACATATCATACAATTGGTATCAGTAGAATGTATAATCTACAATAAAATCTCATTTAAAATTGTGTTACGATGTCTAAAGTTACTGATAAATCACATGTTTCCTGCCTGGCCTTGCCCGTGGCATTAGTTTATCATTACCGGGCGCCGTGCAAGGAGCCCCCGAGCCAAACAGCAGCAACCAGCACGTTGCAAAAGTATCAATAGTAAACTGTGCCACCGAAACATAATTTCAGCCAATCAGCGCCGTCAAATATTTTGGTCACGAGGGCGCCCACGTTGGCGCCCACGTTGGCGCCCACGTTGGTGCCCACGTTGGTGCCCACGTTGGTGCCCACGTTGGCGCCCACGTTGCTTACGTGCGTTGACGTGAGTTGTTTTTTAGACTCGTGAGTGACCAAGGTGACGCAGTAGTTGGATGAGAATGGCTTCGTGTGCAGGTGGAGTCGCCGGACCTCGGTCCGCACCCAATTCCGTGCAAGAGCTACTCTCCAATCCTTTCGAAAGGAGAAGTTTGGGAGATAAATTGATACTTAAAGACCTTGGACCGGACCAACCCGATTTGTATATATCGCAGCAAGCTCGTGAAAAAGACAAAACGTATCAACGAGGCTTCTCACGTAGCTGGTACACCAGAAAGGCATGGCTAGCTGGATGCAAACAGGTAAATGCTGTCTTTTGTTTCCCATGCTTGCTCTTCAAACAGCCGGGGACAGATACGATCTGTTCAGAAACTAGACAAAAGTTAAACAAGTCCAAACCACAGACTGCCTGTGTCATGGTGAATACAGTCGCTGGTTTATTTATGTCTGTATTGGCCGTTGTTGTGAGTGTGGACGGTCGGAGCATATATAACGTTAGCTTAGCCAAGCTCCATTTAGAAAACACGCATTTTAAAAGGTTTTTCGCCTGCCGTCTGTCTGCAGACTTGTCAAAGCATTAATTCATGGTTTTTACTAACCGGTATCAGTATGTTGTTACTTCGGCATCATTTTGAAACGTGTATTACAATTAAATCACGGTCAAATATGTTCATCTTGTTGTAGTTGTAGCCCCCTTGCCAGCTATTCTCTCTCTAGTTTAGCATACTCAGCCCGATTCAGCCTGGTTGTTCCTGGCCCTAGAACCACGATTTTATGGGGCCAGAAAAACTGTGAATTAGGACCCGCTAGCCGGTACTAGGCCAAGTGGAAACGCAACCAAAAACGGGCCCCGCACGGCTCGGCACGCTTAAAACGAGCTACGCGCTGCAGTGGAAACGCGCCATTACATCACCAGAAGTCCTAATTTAAAGGGTCATTTCTCCCAAAATAAAAGTTTTTACTCACTATATCAACAGCCCCACCAAACATATTTTCCACCAGCCGCCACTGGGAAGCAGTGTTGTGACATTGGCTTCCTCACTTCACACACTTCAGTAGCAGAAGAAAGTGAGACCAGAAGTGGAAACCTTGATGAAGACAAGAAGCCTGTATTAAATGGAAATCTCTCTGAGGTGTGCCTTCGCCAAATCCGCTCAATACTGCTCCAGCTTTTGTTAATTTCCCATCTGTCTCCATAGGTCTCTCCAATAGCAGGAAGCCTGCTCGGCTGAAAAGCATCAGTGTGAATGTGTGTTTATCAGCCAAGCATCTGAGGCAGCCAAACAACACAGGATAAAGGAGGCTTTAAGTGTTCAGCTCGTTGCAGCATATACATGCATGCACAAAATCAAACTGAAACTATTATTATTTTTCTCACTTATATCATTGGTGTTTATTTTGAAATGTACTTATTGGTTCATATTTGTAGATTTTTTTTAAAATTCATTTCTCCTCAGTGAAAGTGCATCTTACTTTAGTTGGAAATCAATGCTAGCTAGGCTAACTATCCTTAAACCATTCTCCACTGGTTACAAAAGGAGATTTGATGTCTAGAAGTCTATGATACATTTACCCTACTTCTCACTTTTTATGGTCCCATTTGGATTAAAATAGACGATAAAGCTGGGCTTTTACAGCATTGTGAGGATTGCGTGCATGTTTTTTTTTTGTCTTGGAATTTTAACCCTTTGATTTTATATTATTAATTTGTGATATTTTAATTTTAACATTTTGTCTTCTATTTAATGTCTTGGTAAGGGTTATCTTGGATTAAGCTCCACCATCTTTGGTCACTTTCAGTTCCAAAAACCAAGATGCCAATGTCCAAAGGGTCAAAGATTCTAAACTGTAGATCACAAATCAATGGGTGACTGCTATTGGCATTTATGTTATGCTGTCTTTAAGTGGAATATGAACTCAACAGCAAAATGGATCCTCCCAAATGTTGAATATTGTAAATGGACAGCCATCATAAATCTCTAATGGTTGGAAAAAAATACAAACTTTTGATTATAGTCGGATTACAAAAAGTAAAACACTATGAAAGTTGAAAGCACATCTCCTAGCAACACTGTGGATGGATTGTCAGTCAAGCAGCCATCCCCCCACCCTCCTGCCCAGAGGAATGAAGCTTAGACTCTGTTTCAACAAATACGACCAATATATCTAATCAGATACAACTAAATCTGTAAAAAGTACTGTTGCAATTTATATAAAGCATTTGTTCATCAGATCAAAGCCATTGAAGAGTTATCACCTGGCTAGTCATGATCAAAATCAGTCTTTTCTGGTATGATGGAAATGAATGCATGACAATCAATACAATCCACAACACTGGTTTGTTTTGGAATATTGCATCCCTGCAGGTGCTTTTCAGGTCCCTTTGAAACCCCTCAAAACGATGACAGCTGTGTTAGTCTGGACATATTTCAAACTGTATTTCCCCACTCTCTATCAACAACAACTGTAACTGTAATAGAAGTTCACGCCTGAGAGAAAATTGAAATTGAGGCTCATATATGTGAATTCTTGCCTTGCGGGTGGCTCAGTGCAATGTCAGTTCCACCGCCCCTCAATTGGTCAAGTTCCCTGCCTCGACACGTGTCACTCATGTTGATAGGCTGTCTACCCAGAACCCCCTTTTAGCCCGAGGCTGAGGAATCCAGCATGTGTAGCATACAGTGAAGGTGCAATTATAAAGCCCCAAATCCACTGCTGAGAAACATAACCATGGACCTATATTCATAAAATATATTTATAATCATGTCTACTGTATGTGGAAATGACTTCTAAAATTCAATTCCTACCATACACATATCCAACTTTCTTCCATCACCAGTTCATAAGGTTCAATTTCATGACCAGCAGAGAGCAGCATTGCTATCTGTTAGACACAATTGAGGAATTTGAATTAAAGACCCTCTCACACTGTCTGTTACCTACTACTGAGTGAGAAGGGGTATTGGGGGGTGTTTGAATGAGGTGTTATGGAGGAGAAGAAAACAGCGACAGGAGGGTGTTTAAGACAGAGACGGAGAATAAAGCAACAGTGACGGACAGATGGGAAAGACATGGGCACGTTAAACACTGTAATTCTCTGTAGATCTGATGAGAGTCCGAAGATCAAAATAAGAACGCCTGATAAAATGTGTGTTACATTCACAGTCACTTTGCGCTGTGTTTCATTAACAGTGAGTCATATGGAAGCTATCACCATCATCACCTTCCTCACATACTTTCACATCACATCCCGTTTGTAATGGTGATAACAAATGAATGTATTAAAAGTTGAAGATTAAAAGTCAATTTACACCCACCTGCATATACTTTCACTGTATCTCCTTGATTGACTGACTATACAAATATGATATTATATCTTCTTGTATGCTGAGTGTATATGATCAAATACTATAACCTATTGAGTTAATAAGATAAACCCAAAAATATCTTCTTTAACATGTGCAATAATCTGCATCTCCTTCATCTTCAGAAATAAATACAAAAAAAGGAACGCTCTCGTGTGAATTCAACAGGTCCTTCTGCTGTGAGCCTAAGGAAAGCACATCAATAGGAAAAACATGACACACTACCTTCATTAGGGCTGATTATTCCTCAGTGGACAGGAAACAAAAAGTGGGCACTAATTTACTGCATCCTCTTCTGAACTAAGAAGTATTGGCTGTACTGTACATTTATTTTCAGGAACTGTGTAACCATGGTGGGTTGTAGAGCGTGTTAAAGCTGAGCCAGTATCACATCTTAACTGACTCATATCCATGCATGTTTAAGCAGCAGTGTATCCCCCCTGCTGGGGCTTGAGTAGCTTGTGTGAATTCTGATAAGACACACCAACAGGTAGCGAGAACATCCACTAGACTGGGGTGATTTTGTTAGAGGTCTGAAACTAAAACGATGTTGACATGTTTTAACTGTATAATATGTTGTCAAAGGTCTATGTACAGTAGGACTAAGGATTTCATCCAAAACCCGTAAAAAACATTTACAATGAATTTCTTTAGATCAAAAAAGTGACCCAAGAATGATACAGCTCATCATTGCTAGGAAGTATGTCCATATGTGACCTGATCCATCAGAATCAGTCACTTTGACCCTGAAATACATTTTGATTCGTCTCCACTGTTGGAAAGAGGAGAGTCTGCTTTCCAATGATTTACAGTTTTTGTTCCACTAAAAGCAAAACATATAAAATGACAATGACGCAAAGACGCCTTCAAAGTTTGCAGCTTGTTTTTTAGCCATATTTATTTTAAGAGGGCTTCAGGCTTAATATTTGGTACCTCTTGCCGCTGCTTAGGATCAGAGTTAGTGGTCATGATGATCTGAATGTGATGATAACAGTTTCATATTCTAAAGGCCAAGACATCGTTTGTTTAAAACTAACCATAACACAAGTTTTTGACATAAATCCATGTTTACCTCGGAATGATCGTTGCTTCATCAATCCTATTTTGATAGAGCAGGTCACATATTACTTGTACCTACTTGTACCTACATTGTTTTCAACGTATATAACATTTTAATATATCACTATTAGAGCTGTTCTACAAGTTTAATGGTGGTTCAACTATTTCAGTCCGCATCTGACTGACTGACTAATTGCAACCTCAAAGTCCTTGAAGTGCGTTAGTCACAACCACATTTATTGCAGGAGACAGGAGTTCAAAGTCAACGTTCTTGTCACACATCTGAAGTCTTCATTCTCATAATTATCCATAACTTAGATCTGTAACTAACTTTACCTAGGATGTAGTTGATGATTGTTGCCATTGGATTTACAAAAACATTTAACAGTGTTGGATTTGTCTATTATTGGCGTTCTTGTCTGGCAATATCATAGGGATGAATGGTGTAGTTCAAATCAATATTATGGATCTTTATAGACCTTTAAAGGGAGAAGACAATGTAATGTGCCGCCAATCAACAAGCATCCTTAGTGTCTTTGTCTTTATTAGGATCCCCATTAGCACTAGCATGAGCATTGGCTATTCTTCCTGGGGTCCTCACACACTCAAAACATACATAAACATACATACAACAAAATTAAAACAAAACAAAACAGCTCATAATTTCATGCAATTTACAGTGAAATGAAATGAAAACTAAAATGGTCATCCAATTATCGCCATCCTAAGGCCAAACAAAAGTATATACAAATAAGTGTACATAATAATAATATATGCATACATAGCCACAGGCACAGTTCACATTTACTTTGTAATACTTAAATAATTTTTTAGCAACCTTTTGAAATGTACTTGAGAATTTTCCTGAATGATGTGAACCGGTAAAGAGTTCCAGCTGATCACGGCTCTGTACATGACTGTTTTCTGTCCCTTATTTGATTTAGATTTGGGTAAAACAAACCTTCCTTCTATTGTATGTCGTGTTTGATAGTTATGTTGTGCATATTGCGCTATAAACCTTTGTGATAATATATCTGGTGAGTGAGTCACTGTAATATTTCTGACAACATTTAATAAAATATAAGTTGACCTCTGTCTGACAGTTAACCATTTCAGTGTCTCCAGCATTTCAGTGACTCTGGTTCTGTAGGAGCTCTGCAGTGCACATCGTGCTGCATTATTTTGTGCTATTTGTAGTTTGTTTAAATCCTTTTCAGCAGCACTAGACCATATAACCAAACAATAATCAAGCTGCGACAGAACCAAAGCATCCACAACTTGTCTACTGACATCCAAAGGCAAATATTTTACAATTATTTTTACAAGTGACACACCCCTTCCCATTTTACATACAACATTATCAATTTGTTTAGACCAAGATAATTTATGATCCAGGGTTATACCTAGCAATTTTGTCTCCTTGACCTGTTCAATTTCAATATGGTTTAAATGTAGTGCAATTTTTTGGTTTGATTTGATCCTATTAATAACGATTTTGTTTTTACCGCATTAAGTACCAACTTATAACCCACTCTGATATCAGTAGTAGATCTTTATTCATAACATTTGTCAACTCTCTTGTAGTTGATGCTGCATAATATATTGTTGAATCATCTGCACACATTACAATTTTAGGAAAAGGAGAAGTGGTAAAACTCTACACTCAGTCCTCCTTAGATAGTTTGAGACATGTTGACACAGACCCACGACAGAATGTAACCCTTCCCAATGAAAATGAATATAGTTTTCACAAAGCCTGACTCTAGTAATGTTTAATTGAACTATTCATATTTTAGACTGCACTGTAACTTTTATCCATGTATTTTTCCTTAATGTTTATTTTATTAGCTTTTATTTTTTAATGCTTAATGTCTTTCATTTTTTTTTTTTGTAAAGCACTTTGAATTGCCTTGCGTTGAAAAGTGCTCTATAAATAAACTTGCCTTGCCTTGCCTAGTCCTAGATTCAGTCTTGAAGTCCCATGAAGACCTCAACTGTATGAGACAAAGTGTGTGCTTACGAAGCTGAATGTAATAATTAACACCTAATATTCCACTATTGTAATAAATGGTTTAGTTTGGAACAAAACGCAGAGTAGGTCAGTTATGGCAAGAACCTTAGATCGTTGATAAGTAGAACAAAAACGCATTTTAGAATCCAGTTGTATGAGGGCCACTGCAGACAACACTGTGATGCAGAAACGTTGTCTTTCATTGCACAATGCGCTATCATATGACCTTGTTTGAGAGTTGTGTGAAGCAGAGATCAACAGTGCAGACGAGACATCACGTCAAACCTCCTTTTGACTTTTCCCTTTTTTCTTTCCCTCTACTTCTTGTCTACTTATTTATTCCAATCTCAGAACACCATGTTCCCAGAGAATATTTCACTTGAATATTTCACTACATGCTCTCTCTCTTTATTCCCCCCACCCTCTGCTTTCACTCTGTCTGCACGTTATAATACTTATTTATTTCAGGAATAATTCCTTGGCAAATTACAGAAAATGGCTACAGCTGTAATCAGAGGATAAGTAGCAGCCGACATAGCAGGTGTTTGAGGCGAGATAAGGTGAGAACCATTGTGAGACCGTGCCTCACTTCCATTTCAATGTTTTGGGGGGCTTTGACTTCCTTTTTTGATTTGTTACCTCGAGCGTCCCTGTGAGCTGTCTGGAGGGAGATAGCGAGAGTTTCTCCTTAATGTGCCTTCTTGGGCTAGCGTGTTTGTGCCGTCCTTCAGATGTGAGGGGTTAGATTCTGGGCATCGCCTGCAGGGCGAGACTCAGATGAGTGTGTGTCATCTGTTTATTATTATATCACAAGGAATCCTGCTTCAAATCATGTTTTCCCTCTCAACTTCAAAACCTGTAGGAAGAACAGGTCGCTGCACATGTTCGTTTGAATGTGGTGCAAAAGGGGGTGGAGTGTGAAACGATAATCACAGATCTATATTACAGCAAACCACACACTAACACACTTGTCACAAGCGTGTTAGTTGTTAGTATATCACCATGCTTTTGTGTCATCCAGGAAAGCTAAAGACGAAGTGTTCATGTTCACATTTTGGCTCCAGCACTAACAATGAGAAAAGTGTTTCCACCATGCCCTTAGTCTCACATTATTAAGCCAATAAAGAAGTATACAATAATGTTTGAGTGTGTGTGTGTGTGTGTTGTACCTGTGTGTGTGTGTGTGTGGTGTGTGTGTGTGTGTGTGTGTGTGTGTGTGTGTTGAGGGTGGCAGCGGGGGTTCCTCTGCTGAGGCTGCGACCATCTCATCTTTATTAGCTCCCAAGACACAATGGACGCCGAGAGAGAACAGCAGCCTGCCGCTGTCCTCCTCGCTTCCTTTCTTCCAAATGAAAGTGATATCTCATTGCTGAACAATACACTAGCTGTCTAACAGCTGGGACATGGAGGAGAATGATAGTGATTCCTGCCATCACTGAAAAGATGAGTCTGCTTTGTTTCAAGAGCTTTTTTCTGGAAGGGAAGCGTAGGTTCAAGTGGAGGAATACATGAAGGCTTCTGGACAGAGCACTGCTTACTACTGGCAGTTTGATTTCTCAGAGTTCTGATGACGTCAAATGTTGGCCTTTATTATATCAAGCATGCAATCTTGACTTGGGAGCTGAAGCCAACTCAAAGTGCAGTCTGTAACTAGCAGCATGCTTCCTCTTTTAAAACCTTAAAGAACTAAGAGTCTACAGCCAAGTGTCTGAAGCTTGCAGTGGTGTTTTCATTCTAATGTTAATATGAACAAACGAGTGGTGGCAGTGATGATGTACTTCTGTAGGCCGACAACATTAATGGAATTTTTCGATTAGATTTGACAATAATTGAATCTAACCACGTTGTGGGACAACTGTGCAATATATACTTCCCCCCTTTAATACTTCAACTGGCTGCTATATTTTCATAACTGTTACTGGTACTGGATGTGTATTTTGTCAATTGTAAATTGGTGTAGTTTCTACTTTTGTAGTTTAATATGTGTATGATATGCTTCTTAATTAACACTCAGCTACCTTGTGGCTCTTTACTTGCTGTAACAAATGTACATTTCCCCTCGTTGGAGGAACAAAGGTATTCTGATTCTGATCTCATGCTACGCTATAGAGCATTACCGAGCTCTGACTGACTACATACTGCTGTGTCATGATGGAACCATTGCAACATGCATTCAGTGTCAAAGTATTATATACCGTACGGAATTCTATAGAAACGTGTGGATTACTTTAAAAGAGTGGGCCGTGAGTTTCCCCACTGGATTTCCTGTCGCCTTAAAACAGAGATAAATCTAGCTCATTTAAATATTTGCACATCTGGATTCATACATTTTTGGATTTCTCGATGAAAATTTAGAAAACAATTACAGTTCATTAGTTGCTAATACATTTTATTTGTATTGATCATCCCCCAAATTGTATTAATTGGTCTTGTTGATTTTAATATTTAATGTGCAATACTTTTCATCAATAGACTAAAAGAGTAAAAGAGCAAAGTCGCATTAAAAGATTATAATTGGTAAAAGTAAAGATCATTATATTTCTAGTTGGGAACAGTACTTAAGAGTAAATGCATTACATATCTTACTAACTTCTGTTCATTATTGTTCTGCAGGCTGTTGCTGTACCAAGTTTTTCATATTTCTTCTGCAGATACAGTACGAGAGTTAACAAAAAGGTAAGTTGAAAATAATTTCATAACATGCTCAGCTGGCTTCCTTTAGATCCTCTTCAAAAGGGAAATTGTTGCCCTTTCCAAGTTTTGACAGCACATTCCTGACCTTTCTGGAACATTCAAATCAGGCAAATCATGTCTAAACGCAGTTCTTGCAAAAACAGTGAGGAACGCTTGACAGTGTTGCAGCACTACAAACAAATCCTAAGTGTCAGGGGATGTTTGCCATGCAAATCTAACACACATCCCCCCTTTGTCTTCCCCTGTTCCCTTTAATCCCCATTCTTGTGTAGTCGGAGCAGCAAAGACAAAGGTTTGTTTTTAAAGTGGCAGCACTCGCTGATCTGCTGCCGCTCGTGACACTCGCAAGATTTGTAAGTCAGAGCGAAAGGCAAACATGTCATGATAACGTTCATGATCAAAACGTCGCTGGGCTTTGCCGTCTGACAGTTGTATTGTGAAGAAACCCAGTTTACGCTGCGAGGCTGCGCGCTTTAAAACTTTGCTCTCATAATTAGTGTTTACTATTTAGCCTAAGGCTGTACGGGAGTTAAGCAGGGAGCTTATGAGACGCGTGTTGCGGTGGCATGTAGAGGTAATCCTCTGTATCTTTAATCCTGTGTCTTTAAGATGGCTCTTCCTCAGCTAAAACTCCCCGAGTCCCTTAAAAGAGATGTATGTTCAGGTGAGTGTGTGCATGAGGGGGGCGGCATCTCAACTGCACTAACCCCAAAAAGTCATCTTTACTCAGGCAGCTACACCTGATGAAGGGGAGCCAGATTTCTGTTCGACGCCACCAGAGCCTTGTTTTCCTCCCTCTTCGTCTAACCCGCGCTCTCGCTTGTTCTCCACCTCTAACTCTTCTCTCCCGAATCCTGCGTCACCTCTCACTCTCTCAAACCTCTTTAGACTGCTCTGAATACGTTTGCCGTGAGAGTTCATGCTAAACTAGATCCATTTCCCTTTTTGTGGTCGAGAGGGAAGATGGGGAGACTTTTGAGGCTCTTTGATGCAAAACTTTACATCTACCCGCCTTCACGGAAAGTTAGAGTTCACTTCCATGGAAGCTGTCTGGAGTTGGGCAAATGATTCTGCGGAGACTCGTCTTTGGTGAAGGACTATCAAAGCAAGAGTCTTCAAAACAGATATTATTAAGTGCTGGATTTCACAGCCACGCAATATGCACAGACGCCCTTCGTTAACCCTTCAGTAAGCACGACGGAAGGCCCGTGAAGCTGCGGAAAGACAGGAAGTGACACACAGACCATTGTTGAGACTCTGTCACACATTCACACACACACACTGCGCTAACCTGCATGGGCTCAACAGCAACTGGAAAGCTCTACAGTGCAGAAATGCTGCTAATTGGAAAGCATGCATCTAGAATTCTAATGATCATGAAAGCCTTTTAACAGTCACTTGATATTCAAAGTGTCTCTCTGTATGTGTCGCCCAAGCTGGGTTTCTATCTCTTCTGGTCTTTTGAAGACATTATTGACATTTGACGGATATTATTCCGTGGAAATCACAGAGGAAACATTAGGAGTGTGTCTTTAGTCCACCTGCCTACCCGTGGTCGAAAACAGGTTTTAGCATATCTGAAGGCTTAGTAAGTAGAAGGAGGGTTTCTGTGGTATAATTTCAGCTATTTTTCACATTTAGAACCCAATCAATCTGGTGCTGAGCCCAGCGAACAGTATGTTGCTCACGTGACACGTTTCTTTCACACTCTGCTGCGACCTTGCTCGCAAAAAGGTCTCCACGCTCTTCTCTTTCAACTCTTTCTGTGAACATGAAAAGATGTTTTTCTTCCCAAGCGTGTGCGCCTATTAATCTAGCATGCAGCCTCCCCCGCTCTCCTCCACCATTCACCATCCACCTACACCTCCTCAGTGCATTTATTTGGCATCTTTAACTCGTTTAATTAGCCGCTTTTGTATTATTTGTTAGAAGCGCCGAGTTGCCGTCGGATGTCTTCTAAAAAGGTGTGTGGGACCGAGAACAAGAAGATGATGTAAGGCTACATTGGAAAGACAGAAATTACTTCATTTGTTGGAAACACCTGCCGCGTGTTTGCGCGAGCGTTCGCAATTAGCCGTCAATTACCAGTGGTTGTTGTTTGGCCATCTGTCTATAAGAGCTTTCTCTCCGCCCACTATTAGAGCACACAGTGTGGCAAACGGAATGATGTTATTCTGAACGCAACGAGCCACACACGCTTCCCTGTTTTCTGACCTCAGCAGGAGTGACAGTTTAACTGGCAGAGATGTTGGTTTAACACACGCCAGGGATGTTGCAAACGGGGGAAAGGATGAGGGGGGAGGGGAGGGAGGGATGTCGGGGTCAGTCCTGCCTCCTCTCCAGTTAATTGGCCTAGCTTGTAGCGTGCGCTTGACAGATTGAATTATCAAGCTGCCTCCACGGTCTGCAATCCCCCCGCGGTATATCCTGGTTGCCTATTAATGACCAGTTACAGCAGCCTCCTCTGTTCTGTCCGACTCTGCCTCAGTTTCTCTCTTTCTCCCCTCGCCTTCCATTATTTAAAACCTTACGTTGAGAATTTCTCAGCGTCTCCTTGTCTCTGTACATGTTTCCAGATGCCCTTTGGTCTTTTAAATGCACTTCTCTCAAAGAAGACGTAACTTCTTTGAGGTAAAAAGTTAAACTTCTTCCCTCAGCTCGGAAGCTTAATTGCCTCTCCACGGCCCCGCCCCGTTCATTTTGCTCTTTTAATGGCGATGTGTTAAAGAGTAGGTAAGGCCAACATGCGATGGAGCAGATAATGACAAACACTGCAGAAGGACGCAGGTTGATCTCACACACGAATCACGTTCTTTTGTACAGAAGACCCTAATAAAGAATCAGCGAGGGGGGAAATAGAAATGGCAGAACAAAGCTGCTACGTAGCGCAGAGTTCATTAGGGTCTGTGTCCAAAAGGCTGTTACACTGCTCGACCACTAACACAGGCCTTCAACAACGTTTCATTTCAGGATACATTTGCTGCCTGACTGGTTTACTCAATTTGTTTTTTTCACACTTTTGTCCTTCTCTTTTGTTCAAGATTTGTTTTAAAGCGTGGGTGTTAAAAGAGTGTCCCTACACAGGAGCGTGTGTAGCTTTTTTAAATAAATCTTGGGAATAAAACCCCTGCTATAAATCTATTAATCTGTTATTATTAAAATAATTATATTTACAAATAAACTACTTGCATGAAATATCCATCTCCCATGGTTCCATGGAGATGGATAACCTGACTCTGCAGAGCATTTGAGTGTTTCAGCACATCGTTTTTTTTTTAAACACAACGTACTTGCTGTACCACATGGTAGATGGAGTAAGTCGGCCAAAACAGTGTATCTTTAAATTTTATTGAGACCAATGGCAGAGTTAACTGAAAACTGAATAATAGACTTATACGAGTATAAGTCCCTGATGATAAGAGAATGTTCCAACATACGCTAAAAGTGTTTTATACTAAATACTGTACTATACTTTCTAGATTAGCCCTGTCGCAGTTTTTTCCCAAGGTACATTCAGCACTGTCCTTTCTCTTGTAAAACTAAATCATGAAATATATCGATGCACTGGAAATAACAGAACCCAACAATATATAACATAGCTCTCATGACTTGAAAGGGAACTCGAGAGGGGACTGGAGAGGGACCTTTTAATGTGGAAATGTTAAATATCATGTCAAATTCACACAGACACCTGTCAAGCTCTAAAAAGGTGTTGGAACCATTTTCTCTTGCTGTCAATATTATTCAGACTTTCTCTGAACTCTTTTCGAAGTTTTCTTTATTTTGGTTCTGGTAAATCTTGGCCGTTGGACATATGATTTAATGCAGGTCCATTTTGGTTAAGACGTCAGGTGAAGCTTTCAAATGACTTGGGCTCCTCAGGGTTGTGTACATTCATACAGTGCCTGTCCAATGTATACACACATACAATAAGTCGATGAACAAAACACAAGTAAAATATTAAAACTATTTTGAATAAAAAACTAAAAGTACTTCAAACTTGAAAATGAAATGATGTAAGTGGCAAAAACTGATGAACATGACCAGACATGCTTGTTGTTGCCATGGTTATGGCTCACAGAGTTATATCCATAACTGCACGTGCAATGGAAAACTGAACACCACACACAATAAATCCCTGCCATATTATTTGTATCATACATTTAGCACACAATGGTGTTTCTTTCTTCTAAATGCTGAGCATGAGTCCAAAATTCCTATTTTCATATATTTCCAGTGCTTTACTCTAGCAGGGGCCACTCTGATTGAAATTGAACATAGAA
Source organism: Pseudochaenichthys georgianus (assembly GCF_902827115.2). Classification (NCBI taxonomy): domain Eukaryota; kingdom Metazoa; phylum Chordata; class Actinopteri; order Perciformes; family Channichthyidae; genus Pseudochaenichthys; species Pseudochaenichthys georgianus. The sequence goes on along the minus strand of NC_047509.1, from coordinate 34,742,575 downwards.
AGCCTGAACGAAAAAACACTTCCTTGATGGCTAGTAAACTACATGGTGTAAGTCAACATTTAAAGATATTTTAACCAGTGTTTCCGCCAGACCAGGGGTGTGACATCACGTCGTGTCACGTGACTTGAATTTTGAATTGAGCCGTCCCTTTATAGATACTATGCATGGCCCAATCCCAAACCTACCTCTACACAATACGACTCCGTGACGGAGTGAACTCCGTGGAGTGACACTCGCAGCTCAACGAGGCTCCCTCCTGTCAGATGGAGGGAGTAAATACAGCGGCAAGCTTTGGGACGGCCTCCCCGCTCTCCGGCAGAAACAGGAAATGCCGTACTGTACGTAACAACGGTTTCAAATCAGCATCTCTTAGACAAAAAATGACTCCAAACTCCAAACATCTTTAATTGTGTATAAGTAAAGCTCTTTTAGTTTTAACCTGATGTTTATAAGCTTCTTAGCTTTTGCAACAGTCTGTAAATATACACAATTTTATAATAAAATGCACACATTTACCTTTTTCTAGACTAAACACAAGTATGATCCTAAGTTAAAAATATATGAGGTTATCATGAGGTTGTTAACATCGCAATTTATCAGTGGATGTTTTGCTGGAACTACGCTGACGGACACACACAGCGTTGAGTCCAGTCAGGTAGGGCAGCACGTGAAGGCAGCACCGATGCAGACTCGCTGTTTGAGGGCTTGATAGCCCACTCCCCCATCAAGGCTCGCTGACAGTAGCCTACACTTTCCGTCAGCGGAAACGACCTTAGGGTGAGGGTTTTTTTACTAGCTTACTGCAAATTAAATAGAGATGGCATTCAGCGTCCACTCAGGATAAAATGTAAATACAGTTATTAACCTGACATTGAGCATGATAGGGCCCCTTGAAGGTGAAACAAAATAATGAATGAGTTATTTTCCTAAATTAAGTCCCCACACCAAATTACCACCACATGACAAAGGTCACTACACCTGCATACATTTGTAATAAAGTAAGAAGACGGTTACACTAACTCCCATGGTCGACATTTTAAATGCCACCTAATTTAAAGTACATTCAAATGAGCTTTAACACTGATGTGGCCATCGATCATGCTGCCAGGTGCAGGAAACCCAAGTGTAACAGAAACGCTGTGCAAAGATATTACAAAAAAATATAGTTTTCTTTTACATTCTATATACCTTGACCTTCTTTGTATTCTTGTATTACATAATGTGTTATTTTTGTATCTTCAAAAACATGATGCCAATAGTAATAAGTAAAAAGGGATCAGCTGTGCATCCAATATCGGCCTTTCTCTCTCTCTGTTCACTGTTGTCCTATCCCGGGGTTATTACACGGACCTCCAGCGGGCTTTGTCTGGCCTTCCACACGGCTCCAGCGGGACCTAATGACTTTCATTATCAGATGGGGGAATTTAATTTGAGCTGCACCACTGTCAGAGATGAGTAGCCCGATAAGGAGCCACGCAGGAGAAAATAAAGGACTCGGAGTGAGTAATTACTCTTTAGGGGAGTGGGTGGGTGGGTATAGTCCGTGGGTGACGAGAGCACAGCGGGTCGAGACACTGAGAGAAAGCAGGAGGGGTAAAGAGAGACACTGAGCGTGGTTTATGAAATAAATCAATATTGAGTCGCCGGCGTCAGGTTATGAGATTTGAGTCAGGATCCGTTTCCTCATTGTGACCGAAGCGATGGTCCGCGTTATTATCAACGCGGACGCAAACAAAAGGGGCAGCCAGGGTAAGCGTGAGTAGAGCTCTGTTTGTGGGCACACAGATTAGTGTGATTAGGAAGCCATTCAGTTGCAGAATTACTGCATTCTGCTTCTCGACAAACACAACTGGAGAACATGTAGCCTATATGGCGGATGATAAATACAAATCTAATTCATGTCAATTCCCGGCACAGTTTGATGCATAAAAGCTCTTTTGAAAAATCTACAAGATAAAATAACAGTTGATTGCAATAAATGCGGATCAAATGTTGTTCCATATCTATAGGCTCACAGTGTAAGCAGCAGTGGTGGCCGGCCGCTAGGGGCGCCGCCCCACCTCTTCCCACATAGCCTACAATTTTTTTTTTTTTTTTTAAATATTAAATTTAAAAAAAATATATTTAAAAAAAATATATTTAAAAAAAATATATATTTTATTTTATTTTTAATGAACAAGGTACATATCATACAATTGGTATCAGTAGAATGTATAATCTACAATAAAATCTCATTTAAAATTGTGTTACGATGTCTAAAGTTACTGATAATCACATGTTTCCTGCCTGGCCTTGCCCGTGGCATTAGTTTATCATTACCGGGCGCGTGCAAGGAGCCCCGAGCCAAACAGCAGCAACCAGCACGTTGCAAAAGTCTCAATAGTAAACTGTACCGCCGAAACATAATTTCAGCCAATCAGCGCCGTCAAATATTTTGGTCACGAGGGCGCCCACGTTGGCGCCCACGTTGGCGCCCACGTTGGTGCCCACGTTGGCGCCCACGTTGGCCCCACGTTGGCGCCCACGTTGCTTACGTGCGTTGACGTGAGTTGTTTTTAGACTCGTGAGTGACCGAAGAGTGTGGAGTAGTTGGATGAGAATGGCTTCGTGTGCAGGTGGAGTCGCCGGACCTCGGTCCGCACCCAATTCCGTGCAAGAGCTACTCTCCAATCCTTTCGAAAGGAGAAGTTTGGGAGATAAATTGATACTTAAAGACCTTGGACCGGACCAACCCGATTTGTATATATCAGCAAGCTCGTGAAAAAGACAAAACGTATCAACGAGGCTTCTCACGTAGCTGGTACACCAGAAAGGCTAGCTGGATGCAAACAGGTAAATGCTGTCTTTTGTTTCCCATGCTCGCTCTTCAAACAGCCGGGGACAGATACGATCTGTTCAGAAACTAGACAACAGTTAAACAAGTCCAAACCACAGACTGCCTGTGTCATGGAGAACACAGTCGCTGGTTATTTATGTCTGTATGGCCGTTGTTGTGAGTGTGGACGGTCGGAGCATATATAACGTTAGCTTAGCCAAGCTCCATTCAGAAAACAAGCATTGTAAAAGGTTTTCTCTGCCGTCTGTCTGCAGACTTGTCAAAGCATTAATTCATGGTTTTTACTAACCGGTATCAGTATGTTGTTATTCTGGGATCATTTTGAAACGTGAATTACAATTATATCACATTAAAATATGTTCATTTAGTTGTAGTTGTAGCCCCCTTGCCAGCTATTCTCTCTCTAGTTTAGCATAGCCCGATCAGCCTGGTTGTTCCTGGCCCTAGAACCACGATTTTATGGGGCCAGAAAAACTGTGAATTAGGACCCGCTAGCCGGTACTAGGCCAAGTGGAAACGCAACCAAAAACGGGCCCCGCACGGCTCGGCACGCTTAAAACGAGCTACGCTGCAGTGGAAACGCGCCATTAATCACCAGAAGTCCTAATTTAAAGGGTCATTTCTCCCAAAATAAAAGTTTTTACTCACTATATCAACAGCCCCACCAAACATATTTTCCACCAGCCGCCACTGGGAAGCAGTGTTGTGACATTGGCTTCCTCACTTCACACACTTCAGTAGCAGAAGAAAGTGAGATCAGAAGTGGAAACCTTGATGAAGACAAGAAGCCTGTATTAAATGGAAATCTCTCTGAGGTGTGCCTTCGCCAAATCCGCTCAATACTGCTCCAGCTTTTGTTAATTTCCCATCTGTCTCCATAGGTCTCTCCAATAGCAGGAAGCCTGCTCGGCTGAAAAGCATCAGTGTGAATGTGTGTTTATCAGCCAAGCATCTGAGGCAGCCAAACAACACAGGATAAAGGAGGCTTTAAGTGTTCAGCTCGTTGCAGCATATACATGCATGCACAAAATCAAACTGAAACTATTATTATTTTTCTCACTTATATCATTGGTGTTTATTTTGAAATGTACTTATTGGTTCATATTTGTAGATTTTTTTTAAATTCATTTCTCCTCAGTGAAAGTGCATCTTACTTTAGTTGGAAATCAATGCTAGCTAGGCTAACTATCCTTAAACCATTCTCCACTGGTTACAAAAGGAGATTTGATGTCTAGAAGTCTATGATACATTTACCCTACTTCTCACTTTTTATGGTCCCATTTGGATTAAAATAGACGATAAAGCTGGGCTTTTACAGCATTGTGAGGATTGCGTGCATGTTTTTTTTTTGTCTTGGAATTTTAACCCTTTGATTTTATATTATTAATTTGTGATATTTTAATTTTAACATTTTGTCTTCTATTTAATGTCTTGGTAAGGGTTATCTTGGATTAAGCTCCACCATCTTTGGTCACTTTCAGTTCCAAAAACCAAGATGCCAATGTCCAAAGGGTCAAAGATTCTAAACTGTAGATCACAAATCAATGGGTGACTGCTATTGGCATTTATGTTATGCTGTCTTTAAGTGGAATATGAACTCAACAGCAAAATGGATCCTCCCAAATGTTGAATATTGTAAATGGACAGCCATCATAAATCTCTAATGGTTGGAAAAAAATACAAACTTTTGATTATAGTCGGATTACAAAAAGTAAACACTATGAAAGTTGAAAGCACATCTCCTAGCAACACTGTGGATGGATTGTCAGTCAAGCAGCCATCCCCCCACCCTCCTGCCCAGAGGAATGAAGCTTAGACTCTGTTTCACAACAATACGACCAATATATCTAATCAGATACAACTAAATCTGTAAAAAGTACTGTTGCAATTTATATAAAGCATTTGTTCATCAGATCAAAGCCATTGAAGAGTTATCACCTGGCTAGTCATGATCAAAATCAGTCTTTTCTGGTATGATGGAAAATGAATGCATGACAATCAATACAATCCCACAACACTGGTTTGTTTTTGGAATATTGCATCCCTGCAGGTGCTTTTCAGGTCCCTTGAAACCCCTCAAAACGATGACAGCTGGTTAGTCTGGACATATTTCAAACTGTATTTCCAACTCTCTAATCAACAACAACTGTAACTGTAATAGAAGTTCACGCCTGAGAGAAAATTGAAATTGAGGCTCATATATGTGACTTCTTGCCTTGCGGGTGGCTCAGTGCAATGTCAGTTCCACCGCCCCTCAATTGGTCAAGTTCCCTGCCTCGACACGTGTCACTCATGTTGATAGGCTGTCTACCCAGAACCCCCTTTTAGCCCGAGGCTGAGGAATCCAGCATGTGTAGCATACAGTGAAGGTGCTAATTATAAGCCCCAAATCCACTGGCTGAGAAACATAACCATGGACCTATATTCATAAATATATTTATAATCATGTCTACTGTATGTGGAAATGACTTCTAAAATTCAATTCCTACCATACACATATCCAACTTTCTTCCATCACCAGTTCATAAGGTTCAATTTCATGACCAGCAGAGAGCAGCATTGCTATCTGTTAGACACAATTGAGGAATTTGAATTAAAGACCCTCTCACACTGTCTGTTAACCTTACTACTGAGTGAGAAGGGGTATTGGGGGTGTTTGAATGAGGTGTTATGGAGGAGAAGAAAACAGCGACAGGAGGGTGTTTAAGACAGAGACGGAGAATAAAGCAACAGTGACGGACAGATGGGAAAGACATGGGCACGTTAAAACACTGTAATTCTCTGTAGATTGATGAGAGTCCGAAGATCAAAATAAGAACGCCTGATAAATGTGTGTTACATTCACAGTCACTTTGCGCTGTGTTTCATTAACAGTGAGTCATATGGAAGCTATCACCATCATCACCTTCCTCACATACTTTCACATCACATCCCGTTTGTAATGGTGGATAACAAATGAATGTATTAAAAGTTGAAGATTAAAAGTCAATTTACACCCACCTGCATATACTTTCACTGTATCTCCTTGATTGACTGACTATACAAATATGATTATTATATCTTCTTGTATGCTGAGTGTATATGATCAAATACTATAACCTATTGAGTTAATAAGATAAACCCAAAAATATCTTCTTTAACATGTGCAATAATCTGCATCTCCTTCATCTTCAGAAATAAATACAAACAAAGGAACGCTCTCGTGTGAATTCAACAGGTCCTTCTGCTGTGAGCCTAAGGAAAGCACATCAATAGGAAAAACATGACACACTACCTTCATTAGGGCTGATTATTCCTCAGTGGACAGGAAACAAAAAGTGGGCACTAATTTACTGCATCCTCTTCTGAACTAAGAAGTATTGGCTGTACTGTACATTTATTTTCAGGAACTGTGTAACCATGGTGGGTTGTAGAGCGTGTTAAAGCTGAGCCAGTATCACATCTTAACTGACTCATATCCATGCATGTTTAAGCAGCAGTGTATCCCCCTGCTGGGGCTTGAGTAGCTTGTGTGAATTCTGATAAGACACACCAACAGGTAGCGAGAACATCCACTAGACTGGGTGATTTTGTTAGAGGTCTGAAACTAAAACGATGTTGACATGTTTTAACTGTATAATATGTTGTCAAAGGTCTATGTACAGTAGGACTAAGGATTTCATCCAAAACCCGTAAAAAACATTTACAATGAATTTCTTTAGATCAAAAAAGTGACCCAAGAATGATACAGCTCATCATTGCTAGGAAGTATGTCCATATGTGACCTGATCCATCAGAATCAGTCACTTTGACCCTGAAATACATTTTGATTCGTCTCCACTGTTGGAAAGAGGAGAGTCTGCTTTCCAATGATTTACAGTTTTTGTTCCACTAAAAGCAAAACATATAAAATGACAATGACGCAAAGACGCCTTCAAAGTTTGCAGCTTGTTTTTTAGCCATATTTATTTTAAGAGGGCTTCAGGGCTTAATATTTGGTACCTCTTGCCGCTGCTTAGGATCAGAGTTAGTGGTCATGATGATCTGAATGTGATGATAACAGTTTCATATTCTAAAGGCCAAGACATCGTTGTTTAAAACTAACCATAACACAAGTTTTTGACATAAATCCATGTTTACCTCGGAATGATCGTTGCTTCATCAATCCTATTTTGATAGAGCAGGTCACATATTACTTGTACCTACTGTACCTACATTGTTTTCAACGTATATAACATTTTAATATATCACTATTAGAGCTGTTCTACAAGTTTAATGGTGGTTCAACTATTTCAGTCCGCATCTGACTGACTGACTAATTGCAACCTCAAAAGTCCTTGAAGTGCGTTAGTCACAACCACATTTATTGCAGGAGACAGGAGTTCAAAGTCAACGTTCTTGTCACACATCTGAAGTCTTCATTCTCATATTATTCCATAACTTAGATCTGTAACTAACTTTACCTAGGATGTAGAGTTGATGATTGTTGCCATTGGATTTACAAAAACATTTAACAGTGTTGGATTTGTCTATTATTGGCGTTCTTGTCTGGCAATATCATAGGGATGAATGGTGGTAGTTCAAATCAATATTATGGATCTTTATAGACCTTTAAAGGGAGAAGACAATGTAATGTGCCGCCAATCAACAAGCATCCTTAGTGTCTTTGTCTTTATTAGGATCCCCATTAGCACTAGCATGAGCATTGGCTATTCTTCCTGGGGTCCTCACACACTCAAAACATACATAAACAATACATACAACAAAATTAAAACAAAACAAAACAGCTCATAATTTCATGCAATTTACAGTGAAATGAAATGAAAACTAAAATGGTCATCCAATTATCGCCATCCTAAGGCCAAACAAAAGTATATACAAATAAGTGTACATAATAATATATGCATACATAGCCACAGGCACAGTTCACATTTACTTTGTAATACTTAAATAATTTTTTAGCAACCTTTTGAAAATGTACTTGAGCATTTTCCTGAATGATGTGAACCGGTAAAGAGTTCCAGCTGATCACGGCTCTGTACATGACTGTTTTCTGTCCCTTATTTGATTTAAGATTTGGGTAAAACAAACCTTCCTTCTATTGTATGTCGTGTTTGATAGTTATGTTTGTGCATATTGCGCTATAAACCTTTGTGATAATATATCTGGTGAGTGAGTCACTGTAATATTTCTGACAACATTTAATAAATATAAGTTGACCTCTGTCTGACAGTTAACCATTTCAGTGTCTCCAGCATTTCAGTGACTCTGGTTCTGTAGGAGCTCTGCAGTGCACATCGTGCTGCATTATTTTGTGCTATTTGTAGTTTGTTTAAATCCTTTTCAGCAGCACTAGACCATATAACCAAACAATAATCAAGCTGCGACAGAACCAAAGCATCCACAACTTGTCTACTGACATCCAAAGGCAAATATTTTACAATTATTTTACAAGTGACACACCCCTTCCCATTTTACATACAACATTATCAATTTGTTTAGACCAAGATAATTTATGATCCAGGGTTATACCTAGCAATTTGGTCTCCTTGACCTGTTCAATTTCAATATGGTTTAAATGTAGTGCAATTTTTTGGTTTGATTTGATCCTATTAATAACGATTTTGTTTTTACCGCATTAAGTACCAACTTATAACCCACTCTGATATCAGTAGTAGATCTTTATTCATAACATTTGTCAACTCTCTTGTAGTTGATGCTGCATAATATATTGTTGAATCATCTGCACACATTACAATTTTAGGAAAAGGAGAAGTGGTAAAACTCTACACTCAGTCCTCCTTAGATAGTTTGAGACATGTTGACACAGACCCACGACAGAATGTAACCCTTCCCAATGAAAATGAATATAGTTTTCACAAAGCCTGACTCTAGTAATGTTTAATTGAACTATTCATATTTTAGACTGCACTGTAACTTTTATCCATGTATTTTTCCTTAATGTTTATTTTATTAGCTTTTATTTTTAATGCTTAATGTCTTTCATTTTTTTTTTTTGTAAAGCACTTTGAATTGCCTTGCGTTGAAAAGTGCTCTATAAATAAACTTGCCTTGCCTTGCCTAGTCCTAGATTCAGTCTTGAAGTCCCATGAAGACCTCAACTGTATGAGACAAAGTGTGTGCTTACGAAGCTGAATGTAATAATTAACACCTAATATTCCACTATTGTAATAAATGGTTTAGTTTGGAACAAAACGCAGAGTAGGTCAGTTATGGCAAGAACCTTAGATCGTTGATAAAGTAGAACAAAAACGCATTTTAGAATCCAGTTGTATGAGGGCCACTGCAGACAACACTGTGATGCAGAAACGTTGTCTTTCATTGCACAATGCGCTATCATATGACCTTGTTTGAGAGTTGTGTGAAGCAGAGATCAACAGTGCAGACGAGACATCACGTCAAACCTCCTTTTGACTTTTCCCTTTTTTCTTTCCCTCTACTTCTTGTCTACTTATTTATTCCAATCTCAGAACACCATGTTCCCAGAGAATATTTCACTTGAATATTTCACTACATGCTCTCTCTCTTTATTCCCCCCACCCTCTGCTTTCACTCTGTCTGCACGTTATAATACTTATTTATTTCAGGAATAATTCCTTGGCAAATTACAGAAAAATGGCTACAGCTGTAATCAGAGGATAAGTAGCAGCCGACATAGCAGGTGTTTGAGGCGAGATAAGGTGAGAACCATTGTGAGACCGTGCCTCACTTCCATTTCAATGTTTTGGGGGGCTTTGACTTCCTTTTTTGATTTGTTACCTCGAGCGTCCCTGTGAGCTGTCTGGAGGGAGATAGCGAGAGTTTCTCCTTAATGTGCCTTCTTGGGCTAGCGTGTTTGTGCCGTCCTTCAGATGTGAGGGGTTAGATTCTGGGCATCGCCTGCAGGGCGAGACTCAGATGAGTGTGTGTCATCTGTTTATTATTATATCACAAGGAATCCTGCTTCAAATCATGTTTTCCCTCTCAACTTCAAAACCTGTAGGAAGAACAGGTCGCTGCACATGTTCGTTTGAATGTGGTGCAAAAGGGGGTGGAGTGTGAAACGATAATCACAGATCTATATTACAGCAAACACACACACTAACACACTTGTCACAAGCGTGTTAGTTGTTAGTTATATCACCATGCTTTTGTGTCATCCAGGAAAGCTAAAGACGAAGTGTTCATGTTCACATTTTGGCTCCAGCACTAACAATGAGAAAAGTGTTTCCACCATGCCCTTAGTCTCACATTATTAAGCCAATAAAGAAGTATACAATAATGTTTGAGTGTGTGTGTGTGTGTGTGTGTGTGTGTGTGTGTGTGTGTGTGTGTGTGTGTGTGTGTGTGTTGAGGGTGGCAGCGGGGGTTCCTCTGCTGAGGCTGCGACCATCTCATCTTTATTAGCTCCCAAGACACAATGGACGCCGAGAGAGAACAGCAGCCTGCGCTGTCCTCCTCGCTTCCTTTCTTCCAAATGAAAGTGATATCTCATTGCTGAACAATACACTAGCTGTCTAACAGCTGGGACATGGAGGAGAATGATAGTGATTCCTGCCATCACTGAAAAGATGAGTCTGCTTTGTTTCAAGAGCTTTTTTCTGGAAGGGAAGCGTAGGTTCAAGTGGAGGAATACATGAAGGCTTCTGGACAGAGCACTGCTTACTACTGGCAGTTTGATTCTCAGAGTTCTGATGACGTCAAATGTTGGCCTTTATTATATCAAGCATGCATCTTGACTTGGGAGCTGAAGCCAACTCAAAGTGCAGTCTGTAACTAGCAGCATGCTTCCTCTTTTAAAACCTTAAAGAACTAAGAGTCTACAGCCAAGTGTCTGAAGCTTTGCAGTGGTGTTTTCATTCTAATGTTAATATGAACAAACGAGTGGTGCAGTGATGATGTACTTCTGTAGGCCGACAACATTAATGGAATTTTTCGATTAGATTTGACAATAATTGAATCTAACCACGTTGTGGGACAACTGTGCAATATATACTTCCCCCTTTAATACTTTCAACTGGCTGCTATATTTTCATAACTGTTACTGGTACTGGATGTGTATTTTGTCAATTGTAAATTGTGTAGTTTCTACTTTTGTAGTTTAATATGTGTATGTATGCTTCTTAATTAACACTCAGCTACCTTTGGCTCTTTTCTTGCTGTAACAAATGTACATTTCCCCTCTGTTGGAGGAACAAAGGTATTCTGATTCTGATTCTCATGCTACGCTATAGAGCATTACCGAGCTCTGACTGACTACATACTGCTGGTGATCATGATGGAACCATTGCAACATGCATTCAGTGTCAAAGTATTATATACCGTACGGAATTCTATAGAAACGTGTGGATTACTTCTAAAAGAGTGGGCCGTGAGTTTCCCCACTGGATTTCCTGTCGCCTTAAAACAGAGATAAATCTAGCTCATTTAAATATTTGCACATCTGGATTCATACATTTTTTGGATTTCTCGATGAAAATTTAGAAAACAATTAACAGTTCATTAGTTGCTAATACATTTTATTTGTATTGATCATCCCCCAAATTGTATTAATTGGTCTTGTTGATTTTAATATTTAATGTGCAATACTTTTCATCAATAGACTAAAAGAGTAAAAGAGCAAAGTCGCATTAAAAGATTTATAATTGGTAAAGTAAAGATCATTATATTTCTAGTTGGGAACAGTACTTAAGAGTAAATGCATTACATATCTTACTAACTTCTGTTCATTTATTTTCTGCAGGCTGTTGCTGTACACAGTTTTTCATATTTCTTCTGCAGATACAGTACGAGAGTTAACAAAAAGGTAAGTTGAAAATAATTTCATAACATGCTCAGCTGGCTTCCTTTAGATCCTCTTCAAAAGGGAAATTGTTGCCCTTTTCCAAGTTTTGACAGCACATTCCTGACCTTTCTGGAACATTCAAATCAGGCAAATCATGTCTAAACGCAGTTCTTGCAAAAACAGTGAGGAACGCTTGACAGTGTTGCAGCACTACAAACAAATCCTAAGTGTCAGGGATGTTTGCCATGCAAATCTAACACACATCCCCCCTTTGTCTTCCCCTGTTCCCTTTAATCCCCATTCTTGTGTAGTCGGAGCAGCAAAGACAAAGGTTTGTTTTTAAGTTGGCAGCACTCGCTGATCTGCTGCCGCTCGTTGACACTCGCAAGATTTGTAAGTCAGAGCGAAAGGCAAACATGTCATGAAACGTTCATGATCAAACGTCGCTGGCTTTGCCGTCTGACAGTTGTATTGTGAAGAAACCCAGTTTACGCTGCGAGGCTGCGCGCTTTAAAACTTTGCTCTCATAATTAGTGTTTACTATTTAGCCTAAGGCTGTACGGGAGTTAAGCAGGGAGCTTATGAGACGCGTGTTGCGGTGGCATGTAGAGGTAATCCTCTGTATCTTTAATCCTGTGTCTTTAAGATGGCTCTTCCTCAGCTAAAACTCCCCGAGTCCCTTAAAAGAGATGTATGTTCAGGTGAGTGTGTGCATGAGGGGGGCGGCATCTCAACTGCACTAACCCCAAAAAGTCATCTTTACTCAGGCAGCTACACCTGATGAAGGGGAGCCAGATTTCTGTTCGACGCCACCAGAGCCTTGTTTTCCTCCCTCTTCGTCTAACCCGCGCTCTCGCTTGTTCTCCACCTCTAACTCTTCTCTCCCGAATCCTGCGTCACCTCTCACTCTCTCAAACCTCTTTAGACTGCTCTGAATACGTTTGCCGTGAGAGTTCATGCTAAACTAGATCCATTTCCCTTTTTGTGGTCGAGAGGGAAAGATGGGGAGACTTTTGAGGCTCTTTGATGCAAAACTTTACATCTACCCGCCTTCACGGAAAGTTAGAGTTCACTTCCATGGAAGCTGTCTGGAGTTGGGCAAATGATTCTGCGGAGACTCGTCTTTGGTGAAGGACTATCAAAGCAAGAGTCTTCAAAACAGATATTATTAAGTGCTGGATTTCACAGCCACGCAATATGCACAGACGCCCTTCGTTAACCCTTCAGTAAGCACGACGGAAGGCCCGTGAAGCTGCGGAAAGACAGGAAGTGACACACAGACCATTGTTGAGACTCTGTCACACATTCACACACACACACTGCGCTAACCTGCATGGGCTCAACAGCAACTGGAAAGCTCTACAGTGCAGAAATGCTGCTAATTGGAAAGCATGCATCTAGAATTCTAATGATCATGAAAGCCTTTTAACAGTCACTTGATATTCAAAGTGTCTCTCTGTATGTGTCGCCCAAGCTGGGTTTCTATCTCTTCTGGTCTTTTGAAGACATTATTGACATTTGACGGATATTATTCCGTGGAAATCACAGAGGAAACATTAGGAGTGTGTCTTTAGTCCACCTGCCTACCCGTGGTCGAAAACAGGTTTTAGCATATCTGAAGGCTTAGTAAGTAGAAGGAGGGTTTCTGTGGTATAATTTCAGCTATTTTTCACATTTAGAACCCAATCAATCTGGTGCTGAGCCCAGCGAACAGTATGTTGCTCACGTGACACGTTTCTTTCACACTCTGCTGCGACCTTGCTCGCAAAAAGGTCTCCACGCTCTTCTCTTTCAACTCTTTCTGTGAACATGAAAAGATGTTTTTCTTCCCAAGCGTGTGCGCCTATTAATCTAGCATGCAGCCTCCCCCGCTCTCCCCCCACCATTCACCATCCACCTACACCTCCTCAGTGCATTTATTTGGCATCTTTAACTCGTTTAATTAGCCGCTTTTGTATTATTTGTTAGAAGCGCCGAGTTGCCGTCGGATGTCTTCTAAAAAGGTGTGTGGGACCGAGAACAAGAAGATGATGTAAGGCTACATTGGAAAGACAGAAATTACTTCATTTGTTGGAAACACCTGCCGCGTGTTTGCGCGAGCGTTCGCAATTAGCCGTCAATTACCAGTGGTTGTTGTTTGGCCATCTGTCTATAAGAGCTTTCTCTCCGCCCACTATTAGAGCACACAGTGTGGCAAACGGAATGATGTTATTCTGAACGCAACGAGCCACACACGCTTCCCTGTTCTTTCTGACCTCAGCAGGAGTGACAGTTTAACTGGCAGAGATGTTGGTTTAACACACGCCAGGGATGTTGCAAACGGGGGAAAGGATGAGGGGGGAGGGGAGGGAGGGATGTCGGGGTCAGTCCTGCCTCCTCTCCAGTTAATTGGCCTAGCTTGTAGCGTGCGCTTGACAGATTGAATTATCAAGCTGCCTCCACGGTCTGCAATCCCCCCGCGGTATATCCTGGTTGCCTATTAATGACCAGTTACAGCAGCCTCCTCTGTTCTGTCCGACTCTGCCTCAGTTTCTCTCTTTCTCCCCTCGCCTTCCATTATTTAAAACCTTACGTTGAGAATTTCTCAGCGTCTCCTTGTCTCTGTACATGTTTCCAGATGCCCTTTGGTCTTTTAAATGCACTTCTCTCAAAGAAGACGTAACTTCTTTGAGGTAAAAAGTTAAACTTCTTCCCTCAGCTCGGAAGCTTAATTGCCTCTCCACGGCCGCCCCGTTCATTTTGCTCTTTTAATGGCGATGTGTTAAAGAGTAGGTAAGGCCAACATGCGATGGAGCAGATAATGACAAACACTGCAGAAGGACGCAGGTTGATCTCACACACGAATCACGTTCTTTTGTACAGAAGACCCTAATAAAGAATCAGCGAGGGGGGGAAATAGAAATGGCAGAACAAAGCTGCTACGTAGCGCAGAGTTCATTAGGGTCTGTGTCCAAAAGGCTGTTACACTGCTCGACCACTAACACAGGCCTTCAACAACGTTTCATTTCAGGATACATTTGCTGCCTGACTGGTTTACTCAATTTGTTTTTTTCACACTTTTGTCCTTCTCTTTTGTTCAAGATTTGTTTTAAAGCGTGGGTGTTAAAAGAGTGTCCCTACACAGGAGCGTGTGTAGCTTTTTTAAATAAATCTTGGGAATAAAACCCCTGCTATAAATCTATTAATCTGTTATTATTAAAATAATTATATTTACAAATAAACTACTTGCATGAAATATCCATCTCCCATGGTTCCATGGAGATGGATAACCTGACTCTGCAGAGCATTTGAGTGTCTTCAGCACATCGTTTCTTTTTTTTAAACACAACGTACTTGCTGTACCACATGGTAGATGGAGTAAGTCGGCCAAAACAGTGTATCTTTAAATTTTATTGAGACCAATGGCAGAGTTAACTGAAAACTGAATAATAGACTTATACGAGTATAAGTCCCTGATGATAAGAGAATGTTCCAACATACGCTAAAAGTGTTTTATACTAAATACTGTACTATACTTTCTAGATTAGCCCTGTCGCAGTTTTTTCCCAAGGTACATTCAGCACTGTCCTTTCTCTTGTAAAACTAAATCATGAAATATATCGATGCACTGGAAATAACAGAACCCAACAATATATAACATAGCTCTCATGACTTGAAAGGGAACTCGAGAGGGGACTGGAGAGGGACCTTTTAATGTGGAAATGTTAAATATCATGTCAAATTCACACAGACACCTGTCAAGCTCTAAAAAGGTGTTGGAACCATTTTCTCTTGCTGTCAATATTATTCAGACTTTCTCTGAACTCTTTTCGAAGTTTTCTTTATTTTGGTTCTGGTAAATCTTGGCCGTTGGACATATGATTTAATGCAGGTCCATTTTGGTTAAGACGTCAGGTGAAGCTTTCAAATGACTTGGGCTCCTCAGGGTTGTGTACATTCATACAGTGCCTGTCCAATGTATACACACATACAATAAGTCGATGAACAAAACACAAGTAAAATATTAAAACTATTTTGAATAAAAAACTAAAAGTACTTCAAACTTGAAAATGAATGATGTAAGTGGCAAAAACTGATGAACATGACCAGACATGCTTGTTGTTGCCATGGTTATGGCTCACAGAGTTATATCCATAACTGCACGTGCAATGGAAAACTGAACACCACACACAATAAATCCCTGCCATATTATTTGTATCATACATTTAGCACACAATGGTGTTTTCTTTCTTCTAAATGCTGAGCATGAGTCCAAAATTCCTATTTTCATATATTTCCAGTGCTTTACTCTAGCAGGGGCCACTCTGATTGAAATTGAACATAGAAAGCCTGAACGAAAACAACACTTCCTTGATGGCTAGTAAACTACATGGTGTAAGTCAACATTTAAAGATATTTTAACCAGTGTTTCCGCCAGACCAGGGGTGTGACATCACGTCGTGTCACGTGACTTGAATTTTGAATTGAGCCGTCCCTTTATAGATACTATGCATGGCCCAATCCCAAACCTACCTCTACACAATACGACTCCGTGACGGAGTGAACTCCGTGGAGTGACACTCGCAGCTCAACGAGGCTCCCTCCTGTCAGATGGAGGGAGTAAATACAGCGGCAAGCTTTGGGACGGCCTCCCCGCTCTCCGGCAGAAACAGGAAATGCCGTACTGTACGTAACAACGGTTTCAAATCAGCATCTCTTAGACAAAAAATGACTCCAAACTCCAAACATCTTTAATTGTGTATAAGTAAAGCTCTTTTAGTTTTAAACCTGATGTTTATAAGCTTCTTAGCTTTTGCAACAGTCTGTAAATATACACAATTTTATAATAAAATGCACACATTTACCTTTTTCTAGACTAAACACAAGTATGATCCTAAGTTAAAAATATATGAGGTTATCATGAGGTTGTTAACATCGCAATTTATCAGTGGATGTTTTGCTGGAACTACGCTGACGGACACACACAGCGTTGAGTCCAGTCAGGTAGGGCAGCACGTGAAGGCAGCACCGATGCAGACTCGCTGTTTGAGGGCTTGATAGCCCACTCCCCCATCAAGGCTCGCTGACAGTAGCCTACACTTTCCGTCAGCGGAAACGACCTTAGGGTGAGGTGTTTTTTTACTCAGCTTACTGCAATTAAATAGAGATGGCATTCAGCGGTCCACTCAGGATAAAATGTAGAAAAGACACAGTTTTGTCCAGACTGGCATACAGTATTGCTCGGCTTTGAAACCTTGGCTGGTGTAATGGTGATGATGATGCCCCCCCCCCCCCCACTGTGGCTAACACCAGGCTGCCTGCTGGCTTCCTGACAGCCCTAGCATTACTGTATAATGGGTGCTAACCACCGCTTGCACCGGGCAGATACACACGACCACACTCCAAGAACCAAACGAAAATGCATCAACTCATGCATAAATAGAGACACGAGCCAACATGCACACATCACCCCACGTGAGCAAAACACAAGAATCAACCGAGCCAATACATGCCTCCTCATAGGAATTATTTGCCCACTCTCACACGTACACACACTTGCAGCCTGTGTGTGCGCCATTGTGAGCGCCGGTGAGTAATAGCGGCAGTTATGTTGTGTATGTGGGGTCGGTATGTGTCGTCTTAAAATGCCAACCGTAGGCGTCTAACTTGAAGATAAGATATTGAGAGATGTGAAGTCGAGGCTCGCAGACCAACTTCGGTATGCACTTCAAGATAAATGTGCAGAAAGTGTGTGTGAAAAGAGTGGGGAGAGAAAAAACGCATGGGGGGAGAGCGGGAGAATCCCATTCCAATTATCTTTCGAGGCCTGTCCCTGTGACAAATGTCAGATAAGACTTCTGCGATGATAAAACCCACCTGACCCTCAGGACTTTTGACCCTTCACAACACTCAGTGGCACTAAGACTCTTATTACATTGTCTCCTGATCGGCCGCTCAGCCCAAAGGGGAACAGGATTTCCTTCTCAGCAGAATTAATTTAATAAAATAAAGCTTTTCTCTTTTCTTTATATCCATTTCTCTGTGTGTGAGGCAGCAGGGTGGCAGTTGGGAGACCCTCGTTGCTTTAAACCACCCAAGTGATCGGGCAATGCCAGGTTCATGCACGGGCAAACGTTGCCAGATCTTCTGTATATTTTATACTCACAAATCAGAGAAATTGACATGTAATTCAGCAGATGTTCAATCAGTATTTGGATCTGCCAGCTAATCACGTTTTGTGAGTGAAGAGAAGGGAACACATATCTAAACCAAATAATTAAATAGGTCACGCTGAAATAATTTACAAGGCCGACATTGAAATCAGCTCTGGAGGGCTTTCTACTACTCGTCACTTTTGCAGTATGACCCACTAAATAATATTTCTGATGGAAGTTAATGGCATGAACTGAACGGAGAGAGGTTGGACATAAAGACAGACAGGCCATATCATACCGTACCATGACGTTTTAGATTACTTAAGCCCTCTAGTAACCAGATGTCAGCTAGATAAATATTAATATTAATATATTAATAAATCTCTTAAATATTGGAGTCTCCATGATCATGAACCATGCAAGGTCAGTAAGTCCAATATTATCTCTAAAGAATGCCCCTGACACACCACACACTTTGATGTGTCTGCTATCAGTTATACTTCCTCGGTTAGCTCAGACAGCTGCATTTCTCAGAGGATTTGATTCAACAACTAAATCATTTCACAGGGATCTAGCTAAATCCTGTTCTGACTGCAGTTTACAAATGTGTCATATTCATTGTAAAATATTTCATATAACTGGTCACCTTGACCCCTATTTACTTGACAGAAATGACGTGGTGTTATGCACATCATTATCACACTGAGTGGCTGAATGCACTGCACACCCAGTGTCACAAGGTGTTAGATTAACTCTTTCCTTCCTTCAAGCTGACATTTTAACCTCAAATACATGCAAGTCAAAGCATCAACTGACGTGAAAGCAGGAAGCCTGTTAGAGTTTGTTTTAGACATGCCATTGGTGGGTTTTCTGGTCTGAGAGGGCAACACTTTGTCACAGACCTAGAGCAACTATAAGAACAACTGCCATCACATTATAATGACTTGACTTTTTGTCTATGATGATTCAAGACTGGAAGCACGTAAACATGTGAATGCAACCAAAAAGCAGAACATTTCTTCATGTTGGTGATGAACCATGGGGATAGTTGAGACATCAGGCCCCTTCTGACCAGCCGACAACACCCATTTAACTGGCTGTTAGCATTCAAAACGGTGGTTTGGCAGGAAACTGCCGTTTTCTGGACTTGAAAGGCTCACAGTGGGGAGTCCTTCCTCATTAATACCCATAATCCTTTCACTTCCAAATTGATACATGGACAGGAAGTCTTGGGGCTGTTTGGACCTCCGACTGTGTACATCCACCAGGGTTGGCTGGACGGATCTCCGGCGGCATTTGGTAGTAGGAGGCGCGTTAGTTAGGTGTGATTTTTACACCAATGTTGATCCAAAGTTGGTGTTTAATAAATAATGTAATAAACCGTTTTTTGTTATGCTGTTTAAAAATGGTTAGTATTTTGATTAGATTTAAAAAAAAAAAAAATGTATATACTTTATTAATCCCCGTGGGGAAATTGTTTCTCTGCATTTGACCCATCCTGTGTTAGGAGCAGTGTGCTGCCATTTTGAACGTGCCCGGGGAGCAGTGTGACTGCTTTCTATTTTGAAAGTTGTTTCAATTTCTAAATGACTCTTCTCTTTATACCTCCCGTAAATGAGGCAACTCCTGAATATGCTTCAACAGTCTCTTCATTGGTGCCACTTCGTCACATTTTGCTTGCATAAGACCATCATGCCACACTGCTATATGACACAGAGTATCTTGTTTGGTTGCAGGGATGACAATTGCCCATTTTTCTGGACAGTTACCCTGGCAGGTTGGCAGTCGATACTGCAGCGATGATGTTTCCACCACCTTGTCTCTTCTTGTTTCCTTCACTGTATATCTCTCTTCATGTGACTTTTCTATCTTTGTCTTTATTATTGGAAAATAAGCCACCAGAGTCGACAGCCAGTATATGTGAAACTGCACTGTGCAAACACTGTGAGTCACTCATGTGCTGCCTGAGAAATACTGAAATATACGCTATACTACTCTTAAGATGAACAGTGGGAGCCACAGACACACAATAGGCAGAGAAAGTCAAATTAAAACAATGTTTTTTTAAAGAATGTTTAAAAGGATTTGGATGTTTAAGTTTAAGACTTATTCCTGCTTCATAGGACAAACACCACAGTTTTGTAATGGCTCATAATAAAGCAAATTCCTTTTTGTATCTCCTTAACAATAGACACTGACAGGAAGAGACAAGTTGAATCTTATAATTACTGAATACTCTAAACTTCAGTAGGTTGAGTAGGTCATAAAAAAAACAAGGGTTCACACAGTATTAAGTGACACATTCACACATATTTAAAGGAAAAATATGTCACGCACGCACACGCACACGCACGCACGCACGCACGCACGCACGCACGCACGCACGCACGCACGCACGCACGCACGCACGCACGCACGCACGCACGCACGCACACACACACACACACACACACACACACACACACACACACACACACACACACACACACACACACACACACACAGCTTCAAAAGTCATCTACTAAGGCCAGCTTCTCTTGGTGGCTTCATGTAACTTTAAAATTTGCCGCACACACAGTATCCAGCCACCAACCCCTTCTAAAGTAGGACATGAGAACACGAGACCCCCCCTCCTTCCATATTATACAGCCAGTTCTCAGACCCCAGCAGTGAACAGAGCACCCAGGGGACCCTATTACCAGTGACACCACCAGACTCTACTGCCCAACAGCTACACGTAGTGACAGGAAAAAAGAGAGAGGGTTACAGAAAAACACAAGACAAAATGCAAAGTGGAAAGAAAGAGGAAGCAAGGAAATGATAACAAAAAATGACCATGGGGAGAGGGAAGGTATGGACATTAAATAAAGAGAAAGAGGATGGTGGTCAGAAAATAATTATATTGATTACCAAAATGGTTGTGGAAAAACATTTGCTCTTAAGTTTTAGGAAATAATTCTGATTATACAATTTTGGCACATGACATATTCTCTTGAAACTTCTGAAATGTCGGAAAGTTCCTATTTAGTGTTTTAAATCGAGGCACATAAAAGTTCCCATCTCCTCTTATAGCTTTTCTAAAACCATCTCCATGTCATTAAATGGATATCTGCAACCTCTCGCGAGCTTTAATTGACAATAATTCTGACATTATCTGCTATTATCTGCTATTTCCCTAATTTACAAACAGATCAGCGCACTGTAGTTACAGCTTTTCTTTCCATTCCTTTTCAATGTCGTATAATTGTCGCGCTGAATCCCTATAGCATCAGAGCGTTGGGTTATGTCGGTTTGTGTATAATTGGGCTCCTTTTTTTACATTTTTATAGCTGCATATCGGAACATGTCATTAAGCATCTGTCTAGATCTAAATGTATTCATACACTTAAGGGTGTGTGTCTTCTCATGTGTCTCTAGTGTGGTGGTTGCACTAGCATTAGTTTTTCCGGGGTATAATTGTGTACAGTTGTTGAGACAGTCATTACTGTGAGAGATGAGCCGGAGCTCGTTGTGGTTTTTCTCCTCTCTTAACAGGCAGATGTCTCCTCTTGATCCCCGTCTGTTGCCTTTTGTGTTGCCGCGCAAAGCGTTTGCCGGGATATTCTTTGAGTCAATTAGCTAACGAGCAGCTAACGAGGAGATAAGGCCAATTACGATAATAGTGATTGTGATAATGGTAATTATGACAATGAGATTGGTGAGCCACGAGGTCAGCTTCAGGGAGAGGCAATGTAGGAATGGATGTGAAGCAGAAAAAAAAAAAATATATATATATATGCCAACACCTACTCCTAAATATGCGTATAATTGCAATTAAGAAGGGACGGCTAACATCTTTTTAGAGAGTTTTTTTGCGCTAACCAACACTTTGATGAGAACGAGTTGCATTCATTTCACACGTGGTGACATATTTTAGGCTTCAGAACAGAAAGATGAGCAATTAGAACGAAAATGTTGTTACAAATTATTAGAATTAATCAGGCATATTTGAATTGCAAATTCTACAGAACGGGAAGAAACGACAGCATGGTGCATGTATCGGTCTGGTTTTGAGAGCTTTTAATGGTGATGTAGGTGCTAAAGCGCCTCAGGAAAGGCTAAGGGTGTGTGTGTGTGTGTGTGTGTTAGTGTGTGTGCCTGAGGGCATTGAATGTGCTCTCCCCAGAGGGTAACACATGTGAAATGATCATTTCTTACCCGCGCACACACACCCGTATAAAGAGCTTCAATAGAAAATAAACAACCCCTCTGTCAGATGGCCACATTCAAACAGTGAAGGCTTATTTAAAAACATATTCAAGACAAAAACACGTTTTATTATCTGGTTTCATCTACACTGCTTTGGGCATAGACAAACACACACACATAGATCTGTTATGCAGTACTGTAACCTCCCCTATATCCACTCTCAGCTACACAACGCCACAGTAAATGTCGCAGGTAGAAATTGGATATGTCAAATGCTCACTGTAGCATGAAATACATAATAGTGAGACATTTACCACTTTCCTATTTCTTTTACTTTCTCACACCTTTAGTTCCCGATACAGTACGGCTCACTCCCCCCTGTAGAGTGCAGTCTTCCTCCAACCCTATTGACATTCCTATTCAACAAAACTGCATTAAGCAGGACATTTATTTTCTTTGGATTATTTTGCTATGCTAGATATGTGGTGGACGTTGTAAATTGAAGCATGCGACGACAATGGAAACAAATTACTTGATAAGGTTCAATCGTTATTCAAGTAAAACATTTTCCTTTTGAAGTTATTTAAATTGTGGACGTAGCTGTTATGCAAGTTTTTCTGGGCGACAGTCCAATGTTTGCTTAAAGAGGACATATAACGCTGATTTTCAGGGTCATATTTGTATTGTGTGCCTCTACTGTGACATGTTCACATGATTGAAGTGGCGACTGAGTGCGGTGGTCTTTGAACCAGAAGGTTGTGGGTTTGATCCGAGCCCGTGCACTGAACATGTCGTTGTAACCTTGGGCAAGATACTTAACCCTGAGTTGCTCCCAATGGCCTGGCCAATGGTGAGTGAATGTTATGGCGCATTTCCACTGCAGCGGGTAGCCCCGTTTAAGCGTCCTTAATCATCCTCAAGCGGCCAGGCCAGTCTTTGGTGGCCTTTCCATATAGCGTAGCCCCGGCTAGTGGGTACTTTTTCCCTTTTTTCCGGCCCCATAAAATCGTGGTTCTATCAGGCCAGGGCCAGGGCTGAACTAGTGACGTCAACACTCTCGACTGCTGATTGTTCAGAGAGAATCGTCACAAGATCGCGTGCGAGATCATCCCTAGCGTCGCATATATATCTAGAAGCAAGCTTGCAGCATTTGTATACACAGCATTTTTGTAAACGGAGGAGCTACAAAAATGGCAACGTCAAAGACAAGCACACCGTGGTCAACCGAGGAGGTGACGACGTTCCTACATCTCATTGGGGATGATAAAATCCAGCGGGAGCTCGACGGAACAACTCGAAATGTGAACAAAAAAAACCCGATTGCCCCGCCTACACTGCGTTGCTACCCCAGGTCCTAAATTGTAATGGAAATGCGCCGCGGCCTCGGACGGCCAGCTAGGCAGCCCGAGGCAGCCCGAGGCCTGAGCGAGGACGCTTAGGGACGCTTAAACGGGGCTACCCCGCTGCAGTGGAAATGTGCCATTAGTTTCCAAGAGCAATTGGCACTGGAGTGAGGTGTGAAAGGGTGAATGACTCGTAGTATGTAAAAGTGCTTTGAAGGGTCGAAAAGACCTGATAAAGCACCATATACTGTAAGTACGGTCCATTTTCCATTTAATGTTAAAAAAGCTCTCATTTTTCTCATACGGCCTGTGCTGCAGCACCTCTGTTCACGCTCTGTCTGAATCCAGAGCCCATTCTGCTGATTGGCTGGCCGGCTCCGTTGTGATTCGTTCACTTGTTACAGATATCTCGCCACACATACAATGTGTTAGAGTATAGTGGTTCTCAACAAGTAGGTCGCGGACCCGTTTCGAGTGGGTCGCAGATGAAGTGAGTGTGAGTGAAGAAAAAAGTGAAAAAAAAGAATTTCTTTTTCTTTTTTTTGGAATAGAGTCAAACTTTTATTTTGAAGGCCCGATTTGCTAACGCTGTGCATGCAGTAGGCGTTGGACTGGAAGTACCGGAGACCATAAACGGTTTTGAAAACTTCTGTCACGTAGTGATCATCTTCTCAATAAAACATATTTTTTTCGAGTCTTCTGGCCAATCAGAATCAAGATTGTTGCCGGAAGTCCCCACGGATAATAACTTTGAGGTAGAACTATTCTTTATACATCCATGGGTACAACTTCAGATACAAATGAACACATAATGAGATATGACCCCCAGTTTGATGATTGACAGGTCACCGAACAATGGGGGCTATCTACCCTTACCCACAATTTAAAGTAAGTCACACAGACTATCTCCTCTTTACTATTCTCTCTGTGAGGAACAGCAAGTTCAGCTGTCAGAACAAAGTGAAAAACAAACAATGGCATAACATATTATAATATGTCAGGTAGTAATAGATTTATTTATTTTCTTGGGTTGGGTTTTCAGCACGTGTGCCTTTTTATGTTATACAATTCAGCTTTGATTCCATCATCTCATTAAACCTTTTTTAAAAGCATACTTTAGTTCTGTGAAGGGATATAAGGGATATATGTACTGTACTTCACTTTAATTAATAATGTATGCTGAAAAGCGTATATATTACAGCACGATTTTTTGTTGAATAGATTTGAGTGGTTCAAAATGGGTCGCAATTTATCGACAAAGGTGAGTATTATAGTGATGTTATCATGTAACGGAAGTGAACACAGGAATCCAATGGAGGCGTTCCAGGCACGGGGGGAGTGTGTGGGAGAGAAATTCCTCTGGAGGGAACTTTGGGGTTTCAGCCTTTGCAGACCGTTTACATGCATAAAAACCCACTACAGGAAAGGCACATTTTAAAAGAACTTCCACCCTTTCAAGTGTCTTTGAGTAGCTTAAAAAAGCACTCAATAAATAACCTATATTTGTCACAATCTTAAGGAGAACCCAAATGCAGCACTCGAGAAACCAAGGAGAATTGGTAATAAACTTTATTGGAGATTCCACTGGATCTGAGGAATACCAACCGAGCAATTTAACGCACCGGAGGACAGCGGCCAGAAGGTGAGTCAGGGACAGGCAGAGAGTCAGGGAGTAAGCGAGGCGGTCAGCGTAGATACAGGCAGGGTCGGATAACAGGCCAGACAGGATAGTCGAGGGACAGGCAGGATCAGGGAACAGGCAGAGCAGGCAGATCGAGGACAGGCAGGGTCGCAACTGGGTAGGCAATCTGGTATCAAACGCGGGAAAGACAAGCATGAGGCAAAGTACAATCTGGCAAAGAGTGTGTGTAAGGTGCGGGTTTAAATACTGGCGGAAGCTAATGGGTGCAGAAGAGAAAGAGAGTGAGCTAAGGAGTGGGTGTGGAAAACAGGTGAGACAGGTGAATGGAAAACTACTGGTGAATGATGGAGCAGACTATGACAGAACCCCCCCCTTAATGGACGGCTCCTGACGTCCCTAAATGCTAATCTACAGAGGAGGGTGGGAGGTGGGATTAATACTCATCTGAAAAAGTTCTTTCGGCCTCCCTCTCCTGCCCCCTGTGGGAATCTGCGTCCTCATCAGAAGCCGGCCCCTCGCTGTCCTCCTCTGAAGAGCTGACGGTAAGAGGAGAGACTCTCCCTGTGTCTCTGCCCGTCAACGTGACGGTTTTAGACGGTTGCTCGGGATTACGCCGATGGAACTCCCTGATGAGCCGGGGGTCCAACACATGACGAGCTGGAACCCAAGCCCTCTCCTCAGGGCCGTAACCCTTCCAGTCCACCAGGTACTGGACTCCTCTTCCTCTGCGACGGGAATGAAGAAGTCGTCGGAGAGTGTACGTAGGCCCGCCGTCAATCATCCGGGGGGGTGGTGGGGGAGGGACCGCAGGAACCAAGGCACTCTCTCGGACAGGTTTGATCCTGGAAACGTGGAAGGTGGGATGGATCCGCAGAGTCCGAGGCAGTCTTAGCCTTACTGCTGCAGGATTGATTATCCTGACAATCTCAAAAGGTCCAATTAATCTAGGTGCAAGCTTCTTTAAATCCACCCATAAAGGAATATCCCGGGAGGAAAGCCATACCTTTTGGCCCACCTGGTAGACAGGTGTTTTGGAACGTTGGCGGTTGGCAGAGGAGGCGTACCGGTTGGCCGAAGAAACGAGAGTTCTCCGGGCTTGATTCCAGGTCCGTCAACAACGACGGATGAAAGCCTGGACGGACGGACGGACAGGTAACCTCCCTCTCCAGGGCCAGAAACAGAGGGGGTTGAAACCCGTAAGCACACTGAAATGGGGACAGCTTGGTGGAAGAACTGACCAGAGTGTTGTGGGCGTACTCGACCCAGAGCAGTTGTTTAGCCTAGGCCGCTGGGTGCTTGGAGACTATACAGCGTAAGGTCGTCTCCATCTCCTGGTTCTTTCTTTCTGTCTGACCGTTGGATTGCGGATGGAAACCGGATGACAGACTGACCGTGGCCCCAAGGAGCGTGCAGAATTCCTTCCAGAACACCGAGGTAAATTGATGACCACGATCGGAAACCACATCAGTAGGCAGCCCATGGAGCCGGAACACATGGAGCAGGACCAGCTCTGCCATCTCTTTAGCTGAGGGGAGCTTGGGTATCGGCAAAAAATGAGCCATCTTACTGAATCGGTCTACCACCGTCAAGATGGCAGTGTGTCCGTTGGACGGTGGCAGACCAGTAACAAAGTCCAGAGAAATGTGAGACCAGGGGCGATGAGGGATAGGCAGAGGTCGTAGGAGACCAGCAGGAGCTTGGTGAGAAGACTTGTTTTGATTGCAAACAGGGCAGGCATTAACAAATTCCCTGGTGTCCTCCTTAAGTGTTGCCCACCAGAACCTTTGCTGGACTACCTCCCATGTACGTTGGATCCCAGGATGGCAGGTGAGTCTGGAGTTATGAGCCAACTGGATAACATCAGACCTCAACATCTGCGGAATGAACAGGCGGTTCGGAGGACAGGCACTGGGTCCCGGCTGGTCCTGCTGGGCGGCCTTGACCCTCTCCTCCACCTCCCAGATGAGGGTGACGACGAGCTGAGGAGTCGGAAGGATGGTGTCCAAGCCCCTGGGAATGTTACCTCCCTCTCCAAACTGACGAGAAAGAGCGTCAGCCTTAATGTTCCGAGAACCAGGGCGGTAGGAGAGGGAGAAATTGAACCGAGTGAAGAAAAGGGCCCATCTAGCCTGTAGGGAATTCAGTCTGCGGGCCGACCGGATGTACTCCAAATTCTTGTGGTCGGTCCACACCAGGAAAGGTTGACTGGTCCCCTCGAGCCAGTGACGCCACTCCTCCAGAGCCAACTTCACTGCTAGCAGCTCCCGGTTTCCCACATCATAATTGATTTCCGCTGGAGTCAAACGCCTTGAAAAGAAAGCACAGGGATGGAGTTTTTGGCTGTTCATTGCTCGCTGAGACAGGATGGCTCCCACCCCCATATCAGAAGCATCCACCTCCAAAACAAACTGTCTTACAGGATCGGGTACTCGGAGGATGGGGGCGGAGGTGAACCTGGCCTTAAGGTTCTGAAACGCCTCCTCAGCCGAGGAGGACCACTGGAACATAACCTTAGAGGAGGTCAGGGCTGTGAGAGGAGCGGCCAAGGTACTGTATCCACGAATGAACCTCCGGTAGAAGTTGGCGTACCCGAGGAACTGTTGTAGCCGCTTCCGGGATTCTGGAACCGGACAGGAAGTGACTGCATCAACCTTGGAAGGATCCATCTCGATGCTCCCCTGTCCCACAATGTATCCCAGAAAAGAGACAGAGGATGTGTGAAACTCGCACTTCTCCGTTTTAACAAACAGCGAGTTCTTGAGCAATCTCCTGAGAACCGCATGGACGTGGTGCACGTGTTCTTTCAGCGTCTTGGAAAAGATCAGGATGTCATCCAAGTAAACAAACACGTGTCGGTCCAACATGTCTCGGAGCACGTCATTTACCAACGCCTGGAATACTGCAGGGGCGTTGGTAAGCCCAAAAGGCATGACTAGGTACTTGTAGTGCCCTGAGGTGGTGTTGAAGGCGGTCTTCCACTCATCCCCCTCACGAATACGTACCAAGTGGTACGCGTTACGCAAGTCCAGCTTTGTGAATATGGTTGCTCCCTGCAGCAACTCGAATGCAGAAGAGATAAGAGGCAGTGGGTATCGATTCTTGATCGTAATGTCATTAAGACCCCGAAAGTCGATACAGGGCCTTAGGGTCTTGTCCTTCTTCTCCACAAAGAAGAACCCTGCGCCAGCAGGTGATGAGGA
This sequence comes from Pseudochaenichthys georgianus, assembly GCF_902827115.2. Lineage (NCBI taxonomy): Eukaryota > Metazoa > Chordata > Actinopteri > Perciformes > Channichthyidae > Pseudochaenichthys > Pseudochaenichthys georgianus. Next base: position 34,714,468 of record NC_047509.1, on the reverse strand, counting down.
CGGGCAAATAATCCCAGCCGCCAGAGAGTCATTGATATAAGTCTCCATGGAAACTCTTTCCGGAGCAAACAGGGAGTACAATACACCCCTGGGAGGGCTGGTGCCGGGATGCAGGTCGATGGCACAGTCGTAGGGCCGGTGTGGTGGTAAGGAAGTAGCCCTCGACTTGCTGAATACTTCCTTGAAGTCCAGATATTCCGGTGGAACCCCTGTAACATCTGGAACTTGGCTGGGGTTCACCGAACGCTGAGGCGCGGCAGCCTGTTTCAGGCAGATCAGATGACAAGCAGGACTCCAACCCAAAATGGCGCCAGTCTCCCAGTCAATGTTAGGGTTGTGGTGGCGGAGCCATGGATAACCCAGGATCAGCGGAATGTGTGGAGACCGGAGAACATGAAACTGAATAGTGTCGTGATGGTTCCCAGACAGGATCATGTGAACGGGTACAGTCTGATGAGTCACTGTCCCCAGCAGGTGACCGTCTAAGGCGTTGGCTGGAACTGGGCGAGACAAAAGAACCCGGTCTATTCCCAACTGCAGCATAAGCTTCTCGTCCATTATATTCGCGTCCGAACCAGAGTCAATAAAAACAGCAAGAGCCTGAGAGCTATCCGGTAATAGCAACCTGGCGTGGCTCAATGGTCTCTGAGCCGGAACACATCCAGGGGTTTGGCTCACCAGTATGTTCCCCATTACTGCTGAGCCTTGCCTTTTACCGGGCAGTGAGAAACAAAATGGCCGGCCCGGCCGCAGTAGAGACACAGGTTACGACGTCTGCGATGCTCACGTTCCTCCAACGTGAGGTTGGTGCGACCCACCTGCATGGGCTCCTCCCCCCCTGGTTGCGGCTCTGGAGTGAGGTGAGGAGTCGCAGCCAAACTCGGATGTCGGGGCGCCCAGGCATGTTGAACTCCCTCCGATCGTCGCTCCCGTCTCCGTGTCTGGATGCGCTGATCCATGCGGGAAGTCAGTTCAATCAACCCATCCAGTGAATTGGGCAGATCAAACGACACCAGCTCGTCTTTAATGTAATCCGCCAAACCACGCAGATAGGCGTCACACTGGGCTGCAGAATTCCAGTTGCTGAGTGCGAAACTCAATGGCATAATCCACCACAGATCCATTACCCTGGCTCAGGTTCAGTAGTCCTCCTGCAGCGTCTGGACCCACAGACACGGGTCCAAACACCTTGCGCAGCTCCGCAGAAAAAGCGGGGAACGAAGAGCAGGCGGGTGTTTGTTGCTCCCATTCCAGTCGGGCTTTCCCAGTCAAATGATTGACCGTGAACGCCACACGAGCAGCTTCAGAAGCGAAAGTGTGTGGCTGCAGTGCAAACAGGATAGAACAGTTCGTAAGAAACGGGCTGCAGCCCTCCGGTTCCCCGGCGTAGCGCTCCGGAGTTCCCACCCGAGGCTCCGGGGTAAATCCCATCAGAGGTGATGCAGAAGCGGGTGTCGACGGCATAGGAAGAGGCGCTGGAGCGGCCACTCCTGCCACTAGCTGCTGCACAGTAGCCGTTAGCTGCTGTAGCTGCGCAGATAAATAGGTTAGCGTCTGGTCATGTGAAGAGTTAGCATGATGAGCCTCGGTGGCCAGGGCGGCTATCGAGGCTTCCTGCCTCTGGAGAGCGTCCTCACCTCTCTCGAAACGGTCTCTAGGTGAAGAGGAGTGCGCTGGGTCCATGTTCTGGCCAGATGGTTCTGTCACAATCTTAAGGAGAACCCAAATGCAGCACTCGAGAAACCAAGGAGAATTGGTAATATACTTTATTGGAGATTCCACTGGATCGGAGGAATACCAACTGGGCAGTATAACGCACCGGAGGACAGCGGGCAGAAGGTGAGTCAGGGACAGGCAGAGAGTCAGGGAGTAAGCGAGGCGGTCAGCGTAGATACAGGCAGGGTTGGATAACAGGCCAGACAGGATAGTCGAGGGACAGGCAGGATCAGGAAACAGGCAGAGCAGGCAGATCGAGGACAGGCAGGGTCGGAACCGGGTAGGCAATCTGGTATCAAACGCGGGAATGACAAGCTTGAGGCAAAGTACAATCTGGCAAAGAGTGTGTGTAAGGTGCGGGTTTAAATACTGGCAGAAGCTAATGGGTGCAGAAGAGAAAGAGAGTGAGCTAACGAGTGGGTGTGGAAAACAGGTGAGACAGGTGAATGGAAAACTACTGGTGAATGATGGAGCAGACTATGACAATATTATTACTGTTAAAACGCAGTTGTGTTTCTGAGTACGTAATCTTTTGGAGAATAGACTGCCTCGTCCCCCCTAAGTAATCACAAATATACTCTAACACCCAACAGGTGTTTCCCTTCTCCGGCGACAAGACCAGACTGTATATATAAATGGACGTAGGGTCCGTGACGTCACCCATAGGATTCTGCAGAGTTGCCGAGAAGCCCTTAGTAGGCGGAGTCAGCCACTAACGGCTCGACAGTGACGTCAGAGTTCAACTCCCGCCTGTTCCAGCCTGCTCCAAATAAGGGCAGAGAGGCGGAGCCGAGGCGGGACCTCCTGCCACCGAGCTGGAAGTTCCAGAGCTAGCTGAAGCTACCAAGCTAAGCTAACATGCTCCCCATCTACACACTGCCGTGCCGTCGCATTTTACGTTTCTAAGGTAAGCGGACATGAAACTATTCAGCAAAACTATAAATAATAATCTAAGTTATTGAGTTTTTAGCATAATACTTCAGAATCTTAAAACCCCTTAACGTTTGTATGCAATTGTGCTAAATTCAACACTGGAATCAAGCAAATATTAATATGTTTGCATGACATTAGTTATTTATATTTTGACATCACTTAATTACACGTTTAATACATTTAAGTCAAGCTAAGGTACATGTGATTGTAGCTAGTTAGTGCTCTTACCTGTGAGGCCTCCTCCAAACAGCATAATAACCAGACTGTATCATTAAAACTAAGTACCACTTCTAGATCCTTGACTTTAGACAAACAATTCAAAAGACAAAATGTATTTAAAGACCAATCTTTATTTGAATGTGCCTCTTAACCTGAGATATTAGTTATACAGTAATAATATTGACAATCTAAAAAAACTTAGCAACTCAACAGTCGACTTTATATTTCTTATTGTCTAAAGCATTTATTATTATAATTTTCCCCCTCTCATATTCAGTGTGGACGGATTGAGACAGCGTGGTGTCCAGAGAGCTGCAGAGACTTCAGTGAGAAACCTCCGTGTGAGGGACGTCCTGTCTGTTGGTTTGGAGAGGACTGAGGGTCTTTCCTCTGCGAGGAGGACCAGGGCTGATGCTGGGCAAAGCTGATACCAACTGCACAGGCCTAGTCTGTCACGTTATTTGACTAAATGTGTTTACTTATACATTTAATAGGTTTACACCTTCTGTCCATATGTGCTTTTTATTTAAAACATGTTTGATTAAGTTTTGGTTCACATTTCAATAAATTGTATTTGTATTTGCATTCCTTTTGTCCATTATTCTTACTGAAAATGTTAGATTACACATTCACATCTGACTGAAGATTGGCCCCATTTATTTGTGACATTGACATTTGTGACTCTCTCATAATCTCATAACATCAGCTTTTAATGTTCCTCTTGGATGTTCTTCTTGACTCTCAGAGAAGGAGAACATGTTGTGTCTTTCAGGCATGTCCTTTACTAACAAAAATGACAGGAAACATAAAACATATTATTGCAGAACAAGTGTGTTATTTATGAAAGTGGTGTGTTTGTGTGTTAAGGGGCTGTAGATATAATTATTTTGTAATTGTAATGATTTTTTTTTATTTCAACAGTGAGCTACAAAGACAATCAGATTATTAATGAACAGTATGAAGTTCATCAACATTGAAATATATGTTATTATCAAAATAATATTTAACTGTTATCAAAACGTAGTGCAACTGTAGAAGCTTGCTCTGTTGTCTCACTGAAAGAATAACTTTTACCACGTTTTTTTCAGACAATATTGAGAGATAAATAGTAGCAGTTCTCACTATGTGTTAAATATCTTTGCATTAAATTAGAAAGCTGACAAAACCATATTTCTTTAGCCTTTATTTATACAGGTGTAGATCTCATTGAGACACAAGGTCTCATTTTCACACAATTATATTGCTTGTTAACATCTAAATGTAACCTTTTGCATGGAAAACCCCTCAACTTAACTGATGTGTAGGTGATCTAGTATTTAGTATTGTTTAATGGAATGTATATCAGTGTATTCAAGTCAATACTTCATTTATTTAAACAAATATCTTTCTTGATTCTTGAGTATTTGTACCTGTGCTGAAGTTCACTGCTGTGAGGAGTCCAGTTCTGTCTCTCACTCTCTGGTCCAGCCTGTCTGCATCACCTGGACACCTTAAACAAACAGAGAGATATATATATATATATATACATATATATATATGTAAAGTACCATGTGTACAAACAATATAACTGATTCTCTTCTGTTGAACATGTTGGATTGTGTATTGTCCGAGTCAGGGTCCTTTTTATTTTACTGTAACTTTGGAAATTGTGTTACCAATGCTTACTGTTTATTTGATACCCATTTGGTAATGCAATTAATAAAAACAACAAGGTTTGGGTTCGTTCTTCAGATGACTGTGATGTTAACGTGTAAGCTCAATAATGGACTCCAGCTCAACCAACCATATTGTAATAACCTAATCATCTTGAAATATGACATTATTATTTGTAATATACACTATTACATTATTATTTGTAATATACACACATCTTATTGTGAGGTTGATTTCACATACACTACTTGGTGTGTGTCCTTGGGCAAGACACTTCACCTGAACTTGCTCCGGTGGGTATTGTCCACAGTTTCTGACCATTGCATGTATCATATATGTGTAATGTGTGTATATGTAAAGCGCTTTGAGTCATTGAAAAAGCGCTATAATAAATGTAAGGAATTATTATTATTACTTCAACATGAGCTTGTCTACATACTTGAGCATAGCCAATTTAAATTAACCTTAGCGATGCATACAGTTCCTACCTACATAATAAAATATCTCTCTAAGTTACAAGGATGACCTTATGTTATAACCTCAAACAGAAGCCGTTTGTTCTACAGTATTATCCCACTTAATGCTTAACACTTGTCTATTTCGTTTTAACCTTTATATATACAGTCTATGGTTTTAACTTGGAGACTGCTATTAGCATCGTTAGCACCGATGTAGCTACCACTCACTTACACGCTAACCCAAGCCTTAACATTCATTACGTAGCTGAATCAAATCATAAACACATCAATAAGTACTCGAATTTCACTTACCGCAAAAACCGCATTCATGCACCGTCTGTTTCAACCGCTGAGTGGGTCACAATAGTCCGATATATAAGCATGAAGAACAACCACGGCCGGCTTCAAGTTGTGTTCCCTGGATGAACTGAGCAGGCAGAGTCCCTGTAGCTAGCTTCATGGAGCAGCTAGCAGAGAGACAAGAAGCTAGCAGCAGCAGTCACTTGACAGAGCTGTCACTCAATGTGACCACACCCTAATATATGCATAACTTTAAGGCTTAATATTAATTAAACAGATGAGTTGAGAAAAAATGCATCCCCCACACAGTAGTCATGAAGGGGGAATCTAACTATACAGAGAATATGGTTTTTTGAACCACGATGTAAACATGTGTATTTCTGCTGTAAAGTTGGGGATTTTAACATGGGGTCTATGGAAATTGCTCCCTTCTGCAGACTGCTCCTACTGGTCACTAGATGAACTGCAGTGATTGGCACTTCCGTATTGGCGTCCCGGCTCTTCCCCAGAGTTTGCCGCTTGGACAAGACCCATGATCTTCCACTGGCTTCCCACACACAATAGAATGTTGCTTATTGGAATAAATACGAGTGGAATGACCATATTTGGCTGCTAATAGTAGTCAGTTGGCTTCTTTAAAGTGTTTTCACTCCTGAACATGTATAATTACTCTGGGCCTGTGTCTTAATACTAGGCACTTTTGGATGATATGAAAAGTAAATTATAGATTTCATGATTTTGATTTTACAGGTAATTATAGCTGTAATTAGTAGTGGTAAGAACATCCTTTGACATTTTAGTTAGATTATTATTCCTCCTCAGTTTGTAGGTTAAGGATGGTAAACAGCAACAGATGAAATGGAAATCCACTTCCTGTTCTGAAGAGAGAGACTTTTAAGTGTGAAATGCTACATGAATTCTGTCTGTGAAATATATCTTACTATATTCTTTTATCATTTAATTAGCACAAAGGCTCAAAACGCTTGTTCTTCATTTATATTTGTATCACATCTATGTTCCGATGCATCTGTTAATATGTACTTACCTCATTCTCCCTTAAGCTGTTGAGCGTCTCTCTCTGTAGTCCTTGACAATTGGAAGCAGAGATGTATGCTGCAAGATTAAATCACAAGAGATCAAAAGTGATGATTTAATAATGTGCCTTTATGTACTGTAAACCACTCCACATAAGATTATCTTTTTAAGATACAGTATGACAAAAGCTCTTGAAGATATTTAATTCATATTAAGTAGGCAGATTAGAAGATGGTAATTTGTTTATTTGTTGAATCATGGAACAAAATACTGTAGTATCTATAGTGATAGTAGTGACTAATAGTGATTATACTGCAGCTGAGGACAAGATAAGACTTCTTTACAGAGCTCCAAAAAACTGGATGCATCTCAACAGCATTTTCTTTCAATAGACTCTCCCTGCTTTGTATGCTTAAGCCCAAGCCAAGATATCATTCGGAAGTTGATCTAGAATTCGAATGTCAACGTTATGCAGATGGAAACTAATTTGACATGGCAGCAATAGCAAAACTATTTGGCAAATTCACCGCTTTTAAAGAGGACATCTTTTTCTTATTTTTTAGGTTCATATTTGTATTTTGTGTCTCTACTGTGACATGTCTCCATGCTTTAATGTTCAAAAAGCTCTTCATTTTCCTCATACTGCCTGTGCTGCAGCACCTCTTTTCATCCTCTGTCTGAAACCAGAGCCCAGTCTCTGATTGGTTAGCTGGTCGGCTCTGTTGTGATTGGTCAATCGCTTAGAGATGTCCCGTTCCGTAGTATATCACGTACAATGTGTTAGAGGAATGGAAGCAAGAGTGTTACAAAGGGACGTTACTGAAGAAAACAAAGGAGTCCAATGGCGGCGTTTCAGGGGGGAGTGTGTGGGCAACACATCCTCACTCCCAGGTCGGCCTATGTTGACGTTATGTCAAGGTCTCCTGTGTCGGCTTTTTCCAACGCAAGGGGGGCGGCCCTTAGCGTACATTTTCAACTTTCCGGGATGTTCATAGGCTTCTATATAGCTCCTTAAACGTATGTTGTAGACGACTTGAGATCGCGAGCGAATGCTACCCGGCGCGCAACCCTGTCTCCTAAAAATGAGATTCCCACAGAACTAAACTGCATTCTCAATTACGTTTAGCTAGAAACGTATTTTCTCCCACGTTACGTTTGTTATGAACGTATCTCAAATACGTTTATTTTCTACATATCTTCTAGAAACATATTTTCTATTTAGTGCAGATGCTTTCCTCCCCAAAGGACCACGGATGGGGACAAGACATCGAGGTGCTTGTTCTCCTCTACAGCTTGGCCCATGGACTATCGCTCTCTGTGGTGGGTTCAGCATTCGGGATTCCCAAATCGACGGTCCACAGGATCATCAAACACGTCACCGGGAAGATAAAGGCCAACCTGAAGACCCTCATTTCCCTGCCAACCGCATATGAGCTGCCAGAGATTGCAGATGGCTTCTGTCAGCTTGCAAAGAGTCCTGCATTTCACCGTGCTGCTGGTGCGATTGATGGATGCCATATTCGCATCAAACCTCCAGGAAACGAGTACCACAAGGAGTACATCAATTACAAGCTGTTTCCTTCCATCCAGATGCAGGCCATCTGTGACTCAACTGGGAGATTCCTGGATGTCTTCATCGGCTATCCAGTCTCCGTTCATGATGCCAGAGTACTGCGAAACAGCCCCATCTTCTGCCAGGCACTGTTTCCCCCAGCTGGTTGGGGACGGTGGTTATCCCTGCCTGGAAAAACCAGTGGGATTACTCACACCCTACAAGGTCCCTCGCGGCCAGTTGCAGGCCAGATTCAACAGGCATCATGCCAGGGCTCGGTCTGTGGTGGAAAGAGCATTTGGAAGGATGAAGGCTCGCTGGAGGGCCACCCTTTTCAAAGCGCTGGAGGTCAGTCCAAGCTTTGTCCCTGACATCATTGCATGTTGTGCATTTCTGCACAATCTGTGCATAGACATGAACGATGTCCTTGAGGATGCTGAAGCCTTCCCCCCTGAAGATGGGGACCAGTGTCCTCCCCCTGCATGTGGACAGGAAAGTCCTGGACACCACCTAAGGAACAGGATTGCTGCACAACTCTCTGCTCCTGTCCAAATGGCACCGCACCTGAGAGAGCACGATTACATCTAATGAACTTTGTTTTTTTGTGGTTTTTTTTGGCAAAACGTGGTTATCTGTTAACTTGTGTTTTTGAAATGATGTGCACACATACCTGATTTAATTTTGTTTGTTTTAGTGAGCTCCACTTCTCACTTTCGAGAAAAGAGGTGAAATAAAATAAACCTGTGCACCGTTGATTTCAAAATTGGTTTTCCTGAATTGTCTTTCTGCATAATCCCAAATTGGAGACAAATGTCCTTACCTCTTGGATCATTCAATCACGAGCACAGAGCAAAGGTTCAGAAAATTAACACAGGTCTTCTAATACAATCACTTTTGTTTTTGAGTGAAACTCTGCAAATGGTTTGACATGAGCAATTAAGACCGTAAATGGCATGTATATTTTAATGCCTTATACCTATGAAGCGCACAGACATATCTTTATTTAAAATGCTGATATTCAGGGTTAATCTTCAGACTTTGGAAAAAACACTTTAGTTCCGTGCACAACATTACTTTGTGCAACACTTTTCCGAATCTACATTATGAAACCCACACAGAACAATGTAGCCATCAAACAATCAAGCAAACGCAATGTCACCTTCATCACCCGTCTACCTGTATTTACTATATCCCATACAATATTGAAGACATGAAGGACAGTACGTTAAATTAGGTTTATTGTCTTCCAAATAAATAATACAAGCGAACAAAAACAACTCTTTTAAGTAACATCAATAATCAACATAGAAATGGCCAATGGTGGGGGGGGGGAAATAAATCACATTTTTTTTCGAACAGGGTTAGAAATTTATCTGAGTGTTGCATTATTTCTCTGTGGCGTTCGTCCTCTTTTTCTGCCTCGCGTTCTAGGCACTCCAGCACTCCCATAGCACCTTTTCTTTTTTTTGGTGGGGGCTGCTGGGTGGTTCCAGCCTCAGACAGTGATGAGGATGGTGAGGGGTCTGGATCATCAGCCACATGTGGGGGGGGGAAGGAAGAGGAGCAGGAAGCAGCCTCCGGATCAAAGAGGATTGTGGGGTTTGCCAAGGCTGAGGCAACAAGGACAGGAGGACTAATTGAAGGCCTTGCACCTATGGCCTCATCCATGGCCATGAAGAAGGGCCGTGTTGCAGGGGTTTCTTCCCCCTGATCAGTCCCTGTTCCAGTCCTTGGCCTTTTAAGTTCCTATTGCAAACAAATGCATGTTAGAAATCTTTGTTCAGCTTTTTCAAAAACAAACATGTTTTACAATAACAATACACCATTTACCTTGTATTTCTTGTTTAGGTTCTCCCATTTCTTGGAGGCCTGTTTGTGAGACACATGTTGCCCAAGGTCCAGTTCCTTAATGATTGACCTGTTATCATAGAATATTTAAACAATATATATTGGTGTTAAGGCAATGACCACAGTGCACATTCATTACTTTCATTGCACAAAATATGAATTGAGTGCACTCCCATGCTTCTTTGGCAGCATTGCGTTCATCCTTTTCCATTCTTAAAGAAATAAGTGCCTTGGTTTTTACCACAGTCCCTGAAATTACAAATCACACTTAAGTTTAAACCGATTTCGTAAGTGAATGGATACATGAATTGACACATGTGTTGTTAGTTTGATTCCGATTTAGATTTGTACATCTTCAAAATAAAAATCGAATGTAATCTTGGTAAATCAAATTAACACGTGTAGATTTATAAATACATGTTCACAAAGGCATGTTTTAGTTAAGGCAATGTATTATTTATCGTTTAAAAAAATAACCACATGGAACTCACATTTGTATGACGTTGTTTCCTCCATGCCCGAAAAACGGTTGCACACCTGTGGAGTGAGATTATCAAGCCTGCATCCATGCAAACTCGCTGTCGGAAGCTTTTATAACCCACTACGCCTCCGCCCTGATTGCTTTGGACCAGCCCTCAATATGGCGGACCCTCCACGTGAACGCGCAAACGGAGGGGTAGGGTGTAGGGGTAGGGTGTAGGGGTAGGGTGTAGGGGTAGGGTGTAGGGGGCGGTTTGGGAATGGGCCTAAGTGACTGAAGCTGTCTAACGGGAACTCTGCTGCCACTCCAACATCCAATCCCAGATCTTGAAGATTAATCACGGGGACTGTAGTCCGAAAGAGATAGCTGGGGATTATGGGTAGTGTAGTGTCTTCGGCCATCCTAAACTCCTAGAGGCCTACGTCTGTTTCCGGTTATTTTTATTTTGAAATTCAGTTCCTGACGGACGCCAAAAAAGCCTGAGATTATGGAATCAAACCAATAAACAAAAGCAAGGATAATTGTGTGTTATTGGGGAGTAAATAACTGTTAAGATCTGTCTGTGCTGGTGTTTTGTCTTGTCTAGATCTGTCTGTGGTTTTCTGTCTGTGTTGTGTTTTGTCTTGTTTAGATCTGTCTGTGGTTCCCCGTCGTTAGTTTCCCTGGTATGTCTAGTTGTCTGATTGTTTTCACCTGTGGCCCTTGTGTTTCTCCTTCCCTGCCCGGCTGTGTCTCGTCTTGTGATTTGGCTTGTCCTCGGTGAGTGTTCTGTTCTGTCTTTGTTAGTATAGCCTTGAAATAAAGGAATTTTCACGTTAATCTGCATTTGGGTCCTACCTGCTTCACACATTGTAACATTACGAACCGACCAAGAATGGACCCAGCGGACAGTTTGTACGAGGTGGAGTACAATTTGACATGTTTGAGGAATGACTTTAAATATGCCTCCAGTAGTGAAGAGAGGCAGTCCGTTTTTTCTGCGGCACGTCAGGAGGTAACCTCAAAGCCCTGGTTGAGGGAGTTGCTACCCGAGTGGGTGGAGGACTTTTTTGGCAGCTTTGAGGTCAAACCTGATTCCCGGCCTGCTAGCCCCTGGCATGCTATCTCCATGTCTCCCAATTCCGAACCTGGCACCATTCACCTTGGTGGGTTCTGCCTGAAGTCAACCCGTGCTTCTGCCCCAGTTCTTGCTCCTGTCCAGGAGTTGTATTCCGGAACTCGTCTGGCTTATGGAGGTCCACGGAGTATTCAGGCGGCTGCTAAGAGGAGTCGTCGCAAGGCCAGGCTAGCAGCCCACACAGCCATGGTTCCAGACCCAGTTCTGGCCCCTGCAGCCATGTTTCCGGCTTCAGAACCGGACCTTACAGCCATGATTCTGGCTTCAATTCCGGCTCCAGAGCCGGCCCATTCAGCCATGTTTCCGGCTCCAGAACCGGACCTTACAGCCATGTTTCCGGCTCCAGAACCGGACCTTACAGCCATGATTCTGGCTTCAATTCCGGCCCCCGCAGCCATGGTTCCAGACCTAGCTCTTGCCCCAGCTGCCATAGTCCCTTCTCTGGTTCCCTCTGTAGTCTCTTCTCGAGTTCCCCCTCTAGTCCCTTCCCAAGTCCCTTCTCTAGTCCCTTCCCTAGTCCCTCCTCAGGTCACTTCTCTAGTCCCATCTCCAGTCCCCTCTCGAGTCCCCTCTCTAGTCACCTCTCAAGTCCCTTCTCGAGTCACCTCTCGAGTTCCATCTCTAGTCCCTACTCAAGTCCCTTCTCTAGTCCCATCTCTAGTCACTTCTCGAGTCCCCTCTCCAGTCCCCTCTCCAGTCCCCTCTCGAGTTCCCTCTCGAGTTCCCTCCTCTAGTCCCTCCTTTAGTCCCTCCTCTAGTCCCCCCTTTAGTCCCTGCTCTAGTCCCTCCTTTAGTCCTTCCTCGAGTCCCCTCTCTAGTTCCCCTCGCGAGTCCCCTCTCGAGTTCCCTTCTCTAGTTCCTCCTCTAGTCCCTCCTCTAGTCCCTCCTCTAGTCCCTCCTCTAGTCTCTCCTCTAGTCCCCTCTCGAGTCCCCTCTCTAGTTCCCCTCTCGAGTCTCCTCTCGAGTCCCCTCTCGAGTTCCCCCTTGGTTCCCCTCTCGAGTCTCCTCTCGAGTCCCCTCTCGAGTCACGTCTCAAGTCCCTACCCAATGTCCTGGTCCGTTGGAGGTTCCGCTGGGGGTCCTGCCAACTCCATGTCCTGTCTCGTTGGAGGCCCCGTCGACTACTCCTCTGCCGGGGGTCCTACCAATCATATGTCTGTTCCGTTGGAGGTCCCGCCGTCTACTCTCCTGCCGGGGGTCCTGACAGCTCCTTGTCCTGTCTCGTTGGAGGTCCCGCCAACTACTCTCCTGCCGGGGGTCCTGCCAATCCTATGTCCTGTGCCGTTGGAGGCCCCGCCGACTACTCTCCTGCCGGGGGTCCTGCCAACCCTATGTCCTGTCCCGTTGGAGGTACCGCCATCTACTCTCCTGCCGGGGGTCCTGTCAGCTCCTTGTCCTGTCTCGTTGGAGGTCCCGCCGACTACTCTCCTGCCGGGGGTCCTGCCAACCCTTTGTCCTGTGCCGTTGGAGGCCCCGCCGACTACTCTCCTGTCGGGGGTCCTGCCAACCCTTTGTCCTGTCTCGTTGGAGGTCCCGCCGTCTACTCTCCTGCCGGGGGTCCTGCCAATCCTATTTCCTGTGCCGTTGGCGGCCCCGCCGACTACTCTCCTGCCGGGGGTCCTGCCAACCCTATGTCCTGTCCCGTTGGAGGTCCCACCGACTGCTCTCCTGCCAGGGTTCCTGCCAATCCCGTGTCCTGGTCCTCTTCCGTGGGGGATCCTGCCGAGGCCTGTCCCACCAGCTCCGACACCGGGTTCTGCCTGGCCTCCGGCCCTGTCCCGTCAGCGTCTTCCTGCCCGGCTTCCGGAGCTGGCTGGTCTTCGCCCTCGAGCCCGGCCCTCTGAGAGCCGCAGTCTTCACCCTCGATCCCGGCCCTCTGAGAGCCGCAGTCTTCACCCTCGATCCCGGCCCCCTGAGATCCACGGCCTTCACCCTCGAGCCCGGCCCCCTGACTTTCCCGGCCGCGGTCCTCACCCTCGAGCCCGGCCCCCTTAGAGCCGTGGTTTTCGCCCTCGAGCCCGGCCCCCTGAGAGCCGCGGTCTTCGCCCTCGAGCCCGGCCCCCTGAGAGCCCGGCCCCCTGAGAGCCCGGCCCCCTGAGAGCCGCAGTCTTCGCCCTCGAGCCCTGCCCCCTGAGTGTCGCGGTCCTCGCCCTCGGGCCCAGCCCCCTGATTCTTCCTGCCACTGCATTCGCCCCTCCATAACCCCCTTTTCAAACTCTGCCTTGCCCCCGGGCCGTCCGCCCGAGACCCCTTCCGGGTCCTCCGCTGTGCCCCTGGGCTGTCAGCCCAAGCCCGTCCTCCAGACCCCCTCCACCCACCCTGTTGGCCCTAGTTCTGTGCCCCTCCTCCGGTCCCCCTCCACCCACCCTGCTGGACTTTTTTTGGGACGTCTGGGATCCGTCCCTTGAGGGGGGGGTACTGTTAAGATCTGTCTGTGTTGGTGTTTTGTCTTGTCTAGATCTGTCTGTGGTTCCCCATTGTTAGTTTCCCTGGTGTGTCTAGTTGTCTGATTGTTTTCACCTGTGGCCCTTGTGTTTCTCCTCCCCTGCCCGGCTGTGTCTCGTCTTGTGATTTGGCTTGTCCTCGGTGAGTGTTCTGTTCTGTCGTTGTTAGTATAGCCTTGAAATAAAGGAATGTTCACGTTAATCTGCATTTGGGTCCTACCTGCTTCACACATCGTAACAATAACAGTGTGTTATTTTGAAAAGAATAACAAATTGAAAGGAAACAAATATTAAAAAAAAAACGATTTCAGTATTCTGAGGATCTGAGTCCCATTTCTTTTCCTCACAGACAGCAAAAAAAGTCCGAAATGATACGATTTAAAATAAAAGCCATAATTGTCGCTTTGTATTGAGTAAGAACATGTTTTTATGAACCACACAGCTTCCGGTCTTCCACGACCCGACCGGAGAAAAAGATGTGCTGCAGGCACGAAACACATTGCCAGTAGAAATACATTGCTTTTAAAATCGTGCTGTGCAACACGAAAAAAGGGGGAAATCGTGTTGGTGAACACGAAATGCCATGAGACTGGGTTGGTATTTTACGTCATGCGATCGGCTCTCGCGATCGGCATGTTCTAAACATAAAAGCACCGATCGATCGGTAGAGAGTGAGTTTCGGCCGATCTCGATCAGTGACCGATCGATCGGAGAATCCCTACCCAACAGTATGCAGCGGTCTTGGAGAGGTGCGGCAGCCACATGCCATTAAGCTGAAACCAGGGGCCCAACCGTTTTCTCTAAAGACGCCCTAGAAGGATTCCACTGCCACTGATGGACAAAGTCAAAGAGGAACTGTCCCGCATGCAGTGGCGACTGGTCATTAGGGGCAGCCCCACCTAGTGTCAGCAGAAAGTATTAAAAATAATGATTACAACAAAATGCGAAAAAAAATTATTAAAAAATATATAAATGTATTTTAAGATCATGTTTAATCATCTGATTCGTCTGTACATTGCTGTTTTAGTCTGTGTTCTTCTGATTAGTGTCTACAGTGTGTGCCTATTGAGCTGTTTAGAGCCATGTGGGACAAAACCCGATCCTGCCCCTCCCTCTCTCTGTCTAAGTGAACGGTGACTGTAAAAACTACACTGCGCATGCTCAGAATATTTTCCTATTTAATGTGTGTGGCAAAAAAATAATGACCATAGGGGCATAGTGCTGCCATCCCCACCATACGTCATCTCACATCATTCAGAGCTGATAGGCTGTAAATACGTGTGCCGCGAAAAGTGTGGTGTGTGAAGAGGAGACGAGAGAGCTGCAGTGAGGCGTCCTAAAACCCGGAAGTAAGCTGCGCATGGCTTCCCTCGACAAAAAAGCAATGAGATTTCTCCATAGGATTTTAGAAAATAGCTCCAAATAAGGTCTGTGGGAAACGTATCTGTTAGATAAATGCACATTTTGTTCAGCCGGATAATATCCACATGTCTATCCTACTTTTATAATTTTCGAATCATAAATCTATTGATTAGATTAGATTTATGATAGACTTTTGAAACTACAAGAACATAAGGAGGACTTTTACAAAAAAGTAATAGCGATTTTTGTCCAGAAGGATAGGCAAATTGACTTAATCTTCAAGTCAAGGTAAGACTGCAATTTTATTGAAAATGGGATCTTACTAAGAGAGAACAATTCCATATTTAAATGATACAATTACATTTTTTGGGTATCCTTTTGTTGAACTGTCTGTTTAAAATTAATTGAAGCATCAGACAAAAAAAGCTTTTGAAGATAATATTATATTTTGATTTAGGTCAAAATATAATATTTTTAAACCTGAAGAGTCAGTGCCTGTGCCTCACCAGCCATGAACCTCACTGCAGAAGCTATAGACATCTAAGTTTTTTGTGGCCCACCACTTTTGTACATATAAAAACGCCACTGCCCGCATGGAAGACCTGGGGGTGATCAGCAGAGTTGAGGAGCCTACAGATTGGTGCGCTGGCATGGTGGTGGCACCTAAAAAGACGGGGGCTGTTCGCATATGTGTGGATCTAACTAAACAGAACGAGTCTGTGTGTCGAGAAAAGTACATTCTACCTTCAGTGGAAGAAACACTGGGAAAGCTGGCTGGAGCAAAAATATTCAGCAAGTTGGATGCAAACATGGGGTTTTGGCAAATACCTTTAACAAAAGGCTCAGCTATGTACACAACGTTCATCACACCCTTTGGCCGATACCACTTCAATCGGCTACCTTTCGGCATAGCCTCAGCCCCTGAGCATTTCCAAAACAGGATGACAACTGAGGTAACTGAGGGACTAGTAGGGTTTGTCTGTCACATGGACGATGTACTGGTGTGGGGCTAAACCAAGCGGCAAACTCTGGGGAAGAGCCGGGACGCCAATACGGAAGTGCCACACACTGCTGTTCATACATGGGCCGCTAGGGACTGACTGCAGAAAGGAGCAATTTCCATAGACCCCCATGTTAAAATGCCCAACTTTACAGCAGAAAAAAAAAAGTTTCTACCCATGGTTGCAATACATATTATTATGAATATAGTTAGGTTCCACCTTCATGATTATGGATCTGTGAGTGAATTGTTTTCTAACACGACCCTTTTATTTATATTAGGTCTTAAAGTTTGTGCATAAATTAGGGCGTGGTTACATTGAGTGACGGCTCTGTCAAATGACTGCAGCTGTTAGTTTCTTGTCTCTCTGCTAGCTGCTCCGTGAAGCTACAGGTACTCTGCCTGCTCAGTTCATCCAGGGAACACAACTTGACCCCGGCCGTGTTTATTTGTTCTTCATGCTTATATATCGGACTATTGTGACTCTCTCTGCGGTTGAAACAGACGGTGCATGCATGCGGTTTTGCGGTAAGTGAAAATCGAGTACTTATTTATGTGTTAATGATTTGAATTGGCTACGTAATGAATGTTAAGGCTTGGTTTAGTGTGTAAGCGAGTGGTAGCTACATCGGTGCTAACGATGCTAATCATAGCCTCCAAGTTAAAATCATAGACTGTATATATAAAGGTTAAAACGAAATAGACAAGTGTTAAGCGTTAAGTGGGATAATACTGTAGAATAAACGGCTTCTGTTTGAGGTTGATAAAATAAGGTCACCCTTGTAACTTAGAGATATTTTATTATGTAGGTAGGAACTGTATGCATCGCTAAGGTCAGTGGCGAGCCGTGACTTTTATACCTAGGCCCTCTGACCCCCACCCCTTCCCTCAAGTTATTACGTCACAGTGTATACTTCAGCGGAATATCAAAACAATGGCCTGGGGTGCAAAACGCATCAATGAAAGCGACCCTCTACCACACAAAACAACACCTGTAAATAACCCTATTTGTGTTCTATGAAATTGAAAAGGATATTGCATTGTGTTTGTTACTTTCGTTGCAGTTGTATGTCTTAAGTGTAATTTGGCATGCTTTTATTTTGAAGGCGAGTTAACGCTGTTGACAGGAAGTTGTTGTTGCTATGGAAACAAGAAAAGTTTCACAGCGGGCGGAACTTGTCATAAAGTCCGGGATAATAACACCCACCCATTAAGAGGTAAGATATGATTGGTCAATTGTACTGTCATTTGACATTACTCTCTCGTTCAGTTACTATAGCTGGCCCTCTGTGAATTCATAGCTGGACGTCCAATCAGCTCCTCTCTTCACAGTAACTCGCAGAGACGAGCTTCTTTCATTTAACCCTCGCATTCCAACAGAAACTGAATAGGCAGATTCGAAGTATTTATTTCTTTGGAAATGTTATTTTAAATACAATTAAATCAAGTTATTTTGATAAAACTAATGAAAAATATAACTTAAAAAAAATGTTAAAAAAAATATTATTTTTTGTAATGTTTTTAAATATTATTTTGTAGAATATCTTAGGCCCTGACAGGCCTAGAGGGCCCTGACGGCTCGCCACTGGCTCAGGTTAATTTAAATTGGCTATGCTCAAGTATGTAGACAAGCTAATGTCGAAGTAGTGTATGTGAAATCAACCTCACAATAAGATGTGTGTATATTACAATTATTAATGTCATATTTCAAGATGATTACTTAGATATTACAATATGGTTGGTTGAGCTGGAGTTCATTATTGAGCTTACACTTTAACGTCACAGTCATCTGAAGAACGAACCCAAACCTTGTTGTTTTTATTAATTGCATTACCAAATGGGTATCAAATAAACAGTAAGCATTGGTAACACAACTTCCAAAGTTACAGTAAAATAAAAAGGACCCTGACTCGGACAATACACAATCCAACATGTTCAACAGAAGAGAATCAGTTATATTGTTTGTACACATGGTACTTTACATATATATCTGTGTGTTTAAGGTGTCCAGGTGATGCAGACAGGCTGGACCAGAGAGTGAGAGACAGAACTGGACTCCTCACAGCAGTGAACTTCAGCACAGGTACAAATACTCTTTTCTTACTGTACAAAGAATCAAGAAAGATATTGGTTTAAATGAATGAAGTATTGACTTTAATATACTGATATGTATTCCATTAAACAATACTAAATACTAGATCACCTACACATCAGTTATGTTGAGGGTTTTTTCCATGCAAAAAGTTACATTTTAGATATTTAGCAATATGACTTTGTCAGCTTTCTAATTTAATGTATTGAAGGCAAAGATATTTAACACATTGTGAGAACTGCTACTATTTAACTCTCAATATTGTCTGTAAAAAACGTGGTATAAGTTATTCTTTCAGTGAGATAACAGAGCAAGCTTCTACAGCACTACGTTTTGATAACAGTTAAATATTATTTTCGTTCCTACCCTCACCTATGGTCATGAAGGATGGGTCATGACCGAAAGAACGAGATCGCGGATACAAGCGGCCGAGATGGGTTTCCTCCGCCGGGTGGCTGGTGTCTCCCTTAGAGATAAGGTGAGAAGTTCGGTCATCAGGGAGGGACTCGGAGTTGAGCCGCTCCTCCTTCGCGTCGAAAGAAGCCAGTTGAGGTGGTTCGGGCACCTAGTTAGGATGCCACCTGGGCGCCTCCCTAGGGAGGTGTTCCAGGCACGTCCAGCTGGGAAGAGACCAAGGGGTAGACCTAGGACCAGGTGGAGGGATTATATCTCTTCGCTGGCCTGGGAGCGCCTTGGGATCCCCCAGTCAGAGCTGGTTGATGTCGCCAGGGAAAAGAAAGTTTGGGGCTCTCTGCTGGAACTGCTACCCCCGCGACCCGACCACGGATAAGCGGGAGAAGATGGATGGATGGATGGATAAATATTATTTTGATAATAACATATTTCAATGTTGATGAACTTCATACTGTTCATTCATAATCTGATTGTCTTTGTAGCTCACTGTTGAAATAAAAAAAAAACATTACAATTACAAAATAATTATATCTACAGCCCCTAAACACACAAACACACCGCTTTCATAAATAACACACTTGTTCTGCAATAATATGTTTTATGTTTCCTGTCATTTTTGTTCGAAAGGACATGCCTGAAAGACACGACATCTTCTCCTTCTCTGAGGGTCAAGAAGAACATCCAAGAGGAACATTAAAAGCTGATGTTATGAGATTTTAAGACCAGTACAGGACATTCACTAAGAAACTACTTTTATTGTGAAAGCACATTCAGCTGATCGAATGCACCTATTTCCACATCTACACTCCATCAGCTGATTATTTCTATTTGCCTCACTTTATGAGCTTCACATCACTTGTGCCTTGTACCGCAAAGTTTGCAACGTCACAAATAAATGGGGCCAATCTTAAATCAGATGTGAATGTGTAATCTTACATTTTCCGTAAGAATAATGGACGAAAGGAGTGCAAATACAATTTACTGAAATGTGAACCAAAAGTTAATCAAACATGTTTTAAATAAAAAGCACATATGGACAGAAGGTGTAAACCTATTAAATGTATAAGTAAACACATTTAGTCAAATAACGTGACAGACTAGGCCTGTGCAGTTGGTATCAGCTTTGCCCAGCATGGGCTCTTCCATCAGGCCTGGTCCTCCTCGCAGAGGAAAGACCCTCAGTCCTCTCCAAACCAACAGACAGGACGTCCATCACACGGAGGTTTCTCCCTGAAGTCTCTGCAGCTCTCTGGACACCACGCTGTCTCAATCCGTCCACACTGAATATGAGAGGGGAAAAATGAAAATAATAAATGCTTTAGACAATAAGAAATATAAAGTTGAGTTGCTCAGTTTTTTTAGATTGTCGATACTATTACTGTATAACTAATATCTCAGGTTAAGAGGCACATTCAAATAAATATTGGTCTTTAAATACATTTTGTCTTTTGAATTGTTTGTCTAAAGTCAAGGATCTAGAACTGGTACTTAGTTTTAATGATACAGTATGGTTATTATGCTGTTTGGAGGAGGCCTCACAGATAAGAGCACTAACTAGCTACCATCACATGTACCTTAGCTTGACTTAAATGTATTAAACGTATAATTAAGTGATGTCAAAATATAAATAACTAATGTCATGCAAACATATTAATATTTGCTTGATTCCAGTGTTGAATTTAGCACAATTGCATACAAACGTTAAGGGATTTTAAGATTCTGAAGTATTATGCTAAAAACTCAATAACTTAGATTATTATTTGTAGTTTTGCTGAATAGTTTCATGTCCGCTTACCATAGAAACGTAAAATGCGACGGCAGTGTGCAGATGGGGAGCATGTTAGCTTAGCTTGGTAGCTTCAGCTAGCTCTGGAGCTTCCAGCTCGGTGGCAGGAGGTCCCGCCCCGGCTCCGCCTCTTTGCCCTTATTTGGAGCAGGCAGGAGTTGAACTCTGACGTCACTGTCGAGCCGTTAGTGGCCGACTCCGCCTACTAAGGGCTTCTCGGCAACTCTGCAGAATCCTATGGGTGACGTCACGGACTCGACGTCCATTTATATATACAGTCTATGGGCCAAACACAGGAGGAGCACGACGTCTTGTCTGTATGCTGTGCTGGAAACAATCCGAAAGACAGGAATCACCTTGAATGTGGAAAAGTGGGAGGTGACATACGTGGGCCATGTGATCACTGCTAGCGGCATTAGACCAGACCCGAGCAAGACAGAGGCGGTAAGGAAAATGGAAGAGCCGTAAAATGTGAGCGAGCTGATAGGCTTTCTAGGCATGGTCAACCAGCTGGGGAAGTTCATGCCGCAGCTAGCAGAGCGAGACAAGCCACTTCGAGACCTACTCTCCAAAAAGAACTGCTGGCTGTGGGGCATCGATCAGGCCAGAGCCTTCCAAGATCTGAAAGACTCTCTGATATCTCCACCAGTGCTAGCCATGTATGACACAAACAGAGAGACCAAGGTCTCAGCAAATGCATCATCATACGGCTTGGGGAGTGTGCTTCTGCAGAAATGCGAAGAGGATTGGAGACCGGTAGCCTATATGTCACGTTCTCTCACACAGACGGAGCAGAGATACGCACAGGTGGAAAAGGAAGCTTTAGACTTAACCTGGGCTTGTGAAAGGTTTCGGAACTTTCTCACTTTGAGCTGGAAACAGATCATAAACCTCTACTGAGTCTCCTGGGGTCTCAGGCATTGGATGCGCTTCCCCCAAGGATTCAACGTTTCCGGATGCACCTGATGCATTATTCCTACTCAATCACACATGTGCCAGGGAAAAGCCTGTGGATGGCCGTTACACTGTCACGTGCACCTGTGAAAAGAGACTCCACACCAGATAAAAAAGAGTTCCTCAAGAGCATGAATATCTATGTGGACATGATTATCGATAGTTTGCCAGCAAGCACGGCTTATCTGGAAGAGCACACAGCAACAGCGAACCAGCCATAAAGTTATACTGGGCGGAACAAGCGTTCATAACTGTAAAGGACGGACGACTGTTAAAGGGGGACAGACTCGTCATCCCCGCAACAATGAGAAATGATGTGCTCGCCAGACTACATGAAGGTCACCAAGGAGTGGTGAAGTGTAGGGAGCGTGCCTGACAGTCTGTATGGTGGCCAGGGCTAAGTCAGCAGCTGAATGAGTTGGTTCTCAACTGCCGGACATGCAGCAAGGAGAGACAGAACCCCAAAGAGCTGCTGATGTCAACACAATACCCAGGCCGACCATGGCAGAAACTGGGTGCCGACTTGTTTATGCTGGGAAGCGAGTCATATCTGCTGGTAGTGGATTATGCATCAAGGTATGTGGAAATGGCTTTGCTGACACCCACAAAATCAACAGATGTAATCCACCATCTCAAATCCATCTTTGCACGACATGGTATCCCTGAGACACTGGTCACAGACAACGGGCCACAGTTCTCGGGAAGGGCATTTGAAGAGTTTGCAGAGTCGTATGGATTTAAACACGCCACCAGCATCCCAAAATATCCACAGAGCAACGGTGAGGCAGAACGGGCTGTAAAGACTGTGAAGAGTCTCCTTAAGAAAGCAGCAGCATAAGAAAGCAGCATAAGAAAGCAGCAGCATTCACTTGAATGGGATGACGTAGTTGATTTTGAATCTTCGCCGAACTGCATTGTGGGGAGCGGAGCGTGGCTTTGCAAGCATCGCGAGCATCAAAAGTTGAGCAATGTTCAACTTTTGAGGCTCGATGCTTGGCATCAGCCAATCAAAGCATGCGTATGCAAATCTGACATTACAAGCGCTAGCCAATCAAACCGCGTGTATGCTGGGAGAGAGTACGCATGTCATTTGCTCATATTCAAAAAAATGGAGCAGTAGTGAATCACCCGGTGCTGTATGATCAGTCTCTGTTTATCTACCGGGATACAAACTGGAGGAGCGAGGCATGGAGGGAGGTGGCAGAGACAGTGGATGAAACTGGTAAGTTTTCGCCTGTTTGGGGATTTTATATCCAGTTTACTTCGTTTTAACATTGCTATTGCTTTGTATGCCGGGGGCGGGCGGGAGATTCCTGATTGGTTGTTGGTCGCCTTGGGCGCGAGAAATCGCCAAGCCTCAGACACGCAAAGCACACTTCAAGATTTTTTGATGCCTGTAGTGTAGACGGGCCGTTACAGAACCAACACTATACAAAACGGGTATAGCCCTGCACAACTTCTCATGGGGAGGAGGCTTTGCACGATGGTGCCAACATTACCAGCGCTGCTGGATCCTGCTCTTCCCGACAGCAAGGCTGTAGTTCTGCGAGAAAGAGAGAGGAGAATAAAGGATGCATAGTGGTACAACCTGCGTCATCGAGTGAGAAGTCTCGAGAGGCTTGCACCGGGAAAAGAGGTTTGGGTCACGGATCAGAAGGCGAGTGGAACGGTTATTGGCAGTCACAACACGCCACGCTCCTACATTCTTGAGGGACCTCATGGGACAGTCCGGCGTAATCACCATCATCTCATCCCCATGTACTTCTCTTTTGAAAGCCTGAATTTGTTAGTCGTTGAGACATGCTACACACGTAAGTACTAGCATCCCTGCTCCTCACATGCTCTCACTCTCTGCTAGAAAGGGCCGGCCGCACAGCGTTTGGAGGCAGGACCAAACCATTACATGTAAATAGAGGGGGGTGTTTGATGCTTTGGATAATTAACTTTTTGAAGAAAACAAGTTAAATGAATCGTAAGTTTAGTGAGTACATTAGCAATATGCCGTTATATTAATGCTAATTATTGATGATTGATGAAAGGTTACTTAAACATTTTTCTTAATTTTCTAAAAATGTTTGGGGCCCCTGTCAGTCACGGGCCCTTATAATGGTCCTAACTTTTCACCCCCTTACGGCGCCCCTGCATGTGGGCTACCAATAAAGAGACACGGAATTGTGACAGTTGGACTCACGTGTATTATTGAATAACACGACAGGCCCTGGAAGGTTCACTCGGGAGATTGTTGCAGTGAAGGCAACAGCTAGGACGTGTTCAGGAGATTTTTGCAGGGAAGGCAACAGCCTGAATATGTTTACTCCATGAGTGATGGACGGCCTGGTTTGGTGACTTTTATTTTGTTTGTTTAAGTTGTGCTGTTTCGCTTTTGTCAAACAGTATATATTTTTTTGTTGCTGTCATAATTAAAGTTTTGGAACTTAATTCGACCGACTAAGCCTATGTTTCAAACGGACAAATAGAACCCCGTCACAGAGACACTCCTGAAACAGATGTTGTGAAAAATCCTTTCTTCCTCTTCACGTCTATTTTTGCCGCAGCACCTTGGTTCAGTAAGGTGTGAGGTATACCTAATGTATTCTGTGCTATGTGGGGGGAAATACTCTAGACTAGGTACGTCCACACAGCAGCTTTTCAAAAATCTTGAAAATCTTGGAGCTGGGCGTGTCTGACAGCTTGGGGATTTTTTGCGAGCAATGCAACCAACAACCAATCACATGAATCTCCCGCCCCCGACATACAAAGCAAAAAACCCCGGGGATTTTATGCGAGCAATATATATAAACTCCCCAAACAGGCGAAAACCTACCAGTTTCACCCACTGTCTCTGCCACCTCCCTCCATGCCTGGTTCCTCCGGTTTGTATCCCGTTAATAGTTCTGGTCGTCCAGCTCAGCTTCAAAAGTTGAACATTGCTCAACTTTTGAATCCTGGAGATCCTGGACATCCTGGAAATCTTCGCTTCGCTCCCCCACAATGCAGTTCGGAGAAAAGCGAGGCAAAGTGACGTCATCCCCATTCAAAGTCAATGGGCAGAGAAGCGTTGGAAGCGGTGGAAGTTGCTTCTGAAGCTGCTGTGTGGATGTACCGTTAGACTTACTCTGCTTTAGTTATGTACTCAAATGTTCTTTAACATTCTCAATTAAACTAACAAATCTCAACCACGTAAAGAAAAATCTGTTTTGCTCAGATGGTGTCTATGGTAACGCATTAGTGTTAGCAAGGTTGAGTGCAAAGGTAAAGCATCTTAAAGGTGGGGTAGGTAAGTTTCAGAAACCGGCTCGAGATACACTTTTTGTTATATTCCATGGAATGCTCTTAACATCCCGATAGCAATGAATATCTTAAGTGCTTTGACAAAAAATCCATAAAAAAATGTCATCTGTAGAAGCCGTAATACTGTAAAAAGTAAAGCCTACCTGCCTGTCAGCCTTCCATCGGGGCACAAACTTATCTCGTGCCCTCATTGGTCATGTGCACGTTCGTGTGTGTTGGAGGAGGGGCTCTGTGAGGAAGTGGCAGATTTTCTCCAGTTGTGTATTTTCAAATTCTAGCGATCTCGAGCCGGTTTCTCAAACTTACCTACCCCACCTTTAATGGATAATGCCAGAAAATACACCTCGCTACTATTCAGCATAGATCTCCAGATTTTCCTTTTAGTAGAACAAAATTGTCATAAACAATCAGCCTGTTTTACCCGTACTTGAATTTTTTTTTCTTGCCAAATGAAATAGGATAAATGTCAGGCAGCAGAGAAGTACTCAGAGATTACTGCTCCTCTGTGATGCCACATCTAGTTAACAACTGCAGCAGTACAGTTCTCAGTAATAAATGGGATGAATCATTTTGTGGTTGATGAGATAACATAGTAGCACAAAAAAACAGTAGATGTCTTCAAATGCAGTAATTCTAATGGTTAGCTAAAAAAGTTTTCTTAGATGAAATATTGAAAGTGAACTGTTAAGATATAGTGCAATGTGTAACTGTCCCCCTAAATGTATTTGTGTAAGACGAGGGTAAATGTAAGGATTTTTCCAAGCACGAAAAACTGCCTTTTTGAAGATCTCCAAGATCCAATTATTATGAAAAAAGTAAAGTTCAACTCCTGCAGGTGCAGTTCCTTCACAGCGATTATCCTCCTCCACCGTGCTCTGATGGAGGAAGCAGATAGACAGCCTGCGCCTTGTATGTTTACTGCCAATATTGCTTTTAAAGAGACGCCGTCCTTCAAGGCTCCTGAGGATGGCCCTGACATTTCAAGGGAACATTCTCTGAAAGGTGGCGTCTTTATTGTGATTTCTATTGAAAGTGACAACGGCTTCCTTTATCGTCCAACAGTGGTGCAGATGGAAGTGGTCGTCGTCTTTGAACAGCCTTATATTACTTTCAACCTTGATTTTTTTTAACATAACATGTGAAAAAGAAAATTGTTTGGTTTGAAAATGGTTTTGTTTGTTTATAAGACCTTCTGTATTTCCCTATGTAGAAAAAGCATGTTACCAGTTGTAGGTGCCATAACGCTACTTAGCTCAAGTTCATTATTTGTATTATTATTATTATTATTTACGTCACCTTTATTTGCTTGTTGAGCACTTCCGGTAATTGTCACATGGGTGTGGTTTGGTTTATAAGTCACCTGTTTGATGTCGAGTGCACATGACAGAGGGTGAGCTTGTGCTGTCATTTTTTCTGTTGACGGTTTTGTCCATAGTATGTTTTGATGTTGTTTATTAAATATCCTTAAAACTATATTGCTTTAACATGGACTTTCTTTTCGAAAACGCGTCACAGTTTAAAGCCAAGTTTAGCCTCTCGGCGACTCAAATGTAACTGGGGATTGAGCCGCCACACCAGTGTTTCAGTTAGCCAGGACCTTTCATCCAAGTATTTTCATCTGATCTTTCAAGTCATTTAAATAGCTCCCATCATAAACACCGGTGAAAAGAAAGTCCCCCTAAGCACAATTTAAAGTGTATTGAAAATAGACTGTACTGTATAGACGAGTAAGCACCACACCCCCCCACATATGACAAGTGCAAAACAGCATGTCAGTTATGTAGGCGCAAAGGTTGACTGTAGCAAATTAGATTTATCAAGTATACTTAAGTACAATGTTGAGGTACTTTACCTGAGTAATTCTAATTTATGCTAATTTATACTTTTATTCCACTACATTTTAAAAACCAATATACTTGTTTCTCTACTACAATTATTTGAAAAAATGTGTTACTATTTAGGTTCAGATTTCTTAACCAATACAACATTTAACTCAACAAAAAATGAACATAGACTCAAATTAGCTCCACCTTCACCAGCTGTGATGAGCATATCAAGTAATTTAAAAGACATTATTCTGAAAAGGGCCATTATGCACATCAAGTACTTTTACTTTTGGTAGTTTGAGTATATTTTGATGCAAATCCTTCTTTTACTTAAGTAAGATTTTCAACGCAATTACAATTTAATATTGATAACACTTAAAGGTGGGGTAGGTAATTTTGGAGAAACCAGCTCGAGATCGCTAGAATTTGAAAATACACAGCCGGAAAAAATCTGCCATTTCCTTACAGAGCCCCTCCTCCAACACACACGAACGCGCACATGACCAATGAGGGCACGAGATAAGTTTGTGCACAGATGGAAGGCTGACAGGCAGGTAGGCCATCCAGCTTCCACAGATGACATTTTTTAATGTATTTTTTGTCAAAGCATTTAAGATATTCATTGCTATCGGGATGTTAAGAGCATTCCATGGAATATAACAAAAGGTGTATCTCGAGCCGGTTTCTCAAACTTACCTACCACACCTTTAAGTTTAAAATCTCCGTACCACCACTGTGTAGGTGTGAATTTCTCAAAGTCATGCAAAATTCTCACAAGCGATTTGAGCAAAATCTATCGTTATCCTCAAATTCATTTGATAATTTGTGAACATAGTATAATTGCATGTCGTTAATTTCTCTTAGTTTTGTGTTATATTCCGTATTTAATTATTGTGTGTTAATGCCTATGTAAAGAACTTTGAATTGCCTTTGTGTTTGAAAGTGCAATATAAATAAACACCAAATAAGTCAATAGGGCCTCAACATGTTTACATTTGGGCCATCTGGCATCCCCAAATCCAAATCAAATACACAGAATACTGACTTCACAAATGAGACAGGAATTAGGGCGCAGAGGAGCTAAGACTCCAAGAAGGGAGCAAAAGGCAGTCATTTACCTTCCACCTTCCTATCATACAACAAACTCCTCTTGGCTCCTCGGCTCGTTCTGGAGCAAATAGATTCTAAAGACAAGCTCTTATCCCATCCTTTAAAACCTGGCTGTAATTGTCCTCCTTTGCTCTAAGATGGGAGTTCACACCTCTTCCTCCACATCTTGCTTCTTTTATGTGTCTGATGCAGTGGTGAATCACACTCAGGCATCTTTTATGCCCGCCTTTAATAGACACTCACGGTAATTGCACCGTTAACTTTGGGGACTTCTGGCACGGATGCTCGTGAAAGAACGGGCCCTGTGTTTTCGGGATTAGATGAGATTGGAGTGTTCGACTATTTTGGGCTTCAAACTGCTGTAATAATGATATGCAGAGGAGGGGAGCTTGGTGTTGCATACATTACATACACCATGGTTTCAGGTTTCAAGTGCTGTCGCATAACGGCGTTCTCCGAGAAATAGAGGCAGACCTCAGAGGTATTGGTGTAAATTCACGAGGCAGCATGACAGGAGCTTTACCATGGACTGAAATGAGGAAGTATAAGGGAAAATCAACATTCCAGAGAGGGGATGAGAGTAGTATCCTCTGGCATCCAGTGTTTAGAGCTTATATACAGCGGCCCCAGTCCTGCTATGTGACAATCGCAGGCTCACACTCTCTGGAATACCAAACAGGCTTTGATTTAAACAGCAACTTCTCTTAAACTCACAGGAAACGGGCAATCTCCAACCCCTGCGCCCCAGCTGTTCTGCCCCATGCTGGGGGTTAAATGGCTTTAACTACAGGGTGCAAAAAGGCAAGACGGAGGTGAGGTGCGAGGGATTATAGGCAAGGAGCCCAGGGGTTTGGAAGGGATGCGGTTGGGGGGGGCAGTTTGTGGGTGCTCAGTGGTGGCGAAAGAGGGTGAAGCTCTGGTCAAGCACCGCTGCCTGGTTGTCTGGAGTGACCCACCGCTATGGACGCTCCACCAGAGGCTAATTTCATCCTCCGGTGAGCAGGGGGAGCAAAGGGGAGCTGGCTGTCCTCAGAGGCCCATGTCAAGCCCCCTCTTATAGGCTCGGGATTGACATGGCTCCCTGAGGGGCGTCGGTGCTGGTTGTGGTGGGGGGTGGAGGTGATGAAGCGATGTGGTGGGCTGGGGATCAGAGGAGAAAGATAGAGGTGGAAGAGAGAGGCTGACTCACTGAGAGATACCTGGGAATAAGACGAGGAGGTTGGTAGTCAAAGGAAAGACACATGGATGGAAAGCTTTTTTTTTGTTTTTATCTTCTGACTGGACTCTGGCTGTCAGTTATCTGCTTTTCCATCAGGATAGTGGGTAAGGGAAAAAGGGTTTGAGTCACATGCTTTAAAAACTTGACGTGCTAGAACTGAGCACTTTGAAATACTTTATGATAAAGATTCAAAAACTATTTTGAATACTTTGGCAAGGGCCAGCACAAGCAAGAATCAAGACAAGTAAATATAACTTGGGGAGGGTGATTGTTCAAATCACTAATATGACTCAGGTTCAGTTTAAGTTCAGTTTAATATACATTCGGATTTATTTCATAAATTCACCAACATATTAAACATACAATCTGTTTCTAGGGGAACTTCTTTACAGCAGTAGCCATTATTTCTTAAAATGAATAATGAACATGTCTTCATCTTTTTGCTCATTAAGCTACTGTCACAGGAAAGGTGTGGAATAGGTCAGACAATACACACATATTTCTTCTTGAAGGAAAAGCTTGGCAGCTTGAGCAGTTTTTTTCTTTATTTCTCTAAACTGCCAATGTTTCAATTGAACCGACCTTATAGCATTACATCTACTATATATATATATATATATATATATATATACTAACACTCGCCTCTTTGCTTCACATTGCACATGCAAGAATGTCATCCCATTATACATAATTAACTTTTGGATCATAACCTTTTCATATGCACACTTGAATGCTTTTAATTTTGAAACATATATTTCTATGTGCTGACTTGGACAGCATTTTGACACTTATAGAGAAACGCATGGTAGGTGTTACACATGAGTCTGTAGCCATGCTTCTGACATGGCTAACCTGTAGCATTGACATTTGGAATGCACATATTCACATCCCCCAATCTTCTGGAGGACATGTTCTGCAAGTTAATATTCTTCTGATACATTAGCTTACCACCAAATGACGTTCAAAACTCTTTTTCTATGATATGCGTGTACTGCTAATTAGCTGTTGTATCATTAAGAGTCTTAACCTCATGTTTGTTTTCCAACAGCAGTACAGCACTTGGACTTTAATCCGACAATTCATCAGATAATGTGACGGATCAGAAAATAAGGATTAGATATATATATATATATATATAATCACAAATGGAGGCCTGTCCCTCTGCACCTTAGGTCAATAAAGGCCACTATCTGAGGATTAAAAGTATTCTTAAATACTTATTTTGTATTGGCTTCATTCATTAAAATATAACATGTGAGTTTTAGATAAAATAACAGAGTATCACTGAAACCACTGAGGTGTCAAACCTGGATGAATGAATTGAAGCTTCTTATCTGTTTTACCTGAGAGGCTGATTCAGGCCTTTATTATCAGCGTTATTAGCCGCAGTCAGGGAAGCTCTTAGCCGCATCGACCTGTCCACATGAATCTCACACTGCAAATTGGAAATATATCATGTTCATCAGACATTAGCCCCATCCATTGTGGCAGATGCATTTACAACCATTTCATATTTATAAATAACGCAATTAGGTGGATAACCTTGAGAGAGGTCTTGCCATTGTTTTTTATGATAGCCATCCACGGTAATTACACATTGATTGAGTCTCCTGACAAATAGAGGGGTCGAATGAGAGACAGGGGCCCCTCTCACACTCTTTCTCTCTACCTCCATTATGAGTGATAAGTATAAGGTCCTGCTTCTGGTGTTAGAAGAGCCAAGAAAAGGGAGAAAAAAGGCGGAGTAGGAGAGCAAGGAACAAAAAAAGATGTGATATTTCATTATCACTTTCACATCGTTAGCTTTAGATACACAGTGATAAAACACTGGTAGCAGATAAATCAGATACTGAGGTGATGACAGGAGCTAATAGGGTTTGAGGGTTAACTAACTGGATTTATTAAACTCAGAGATGACGACCTGCCTGTTTACATCCGTAGTTCACAAGGAACCTTCACTGACATAAGACATTGAGAGTCCTTTGTAAAGATTACCAGAAAGGTCATGTTATTTCAACATTACACAAAGAACATAACGAGAAGAGCACTCAGAGAGCGCGGACCTTCGCCAATTCTGTTTCTATGAGGAACACATCATTTTTATCTGCTTTTTGATCCAAACATGTTCTGGGTTTTCCATTGGCTCATGCTACATCCTTCCACCAAGTTTCATGAACATTGTGCCATCAGTGTATCTTTATCCTGCTTACAGACCGACAAACCAAACCGATAACGTGGCTTGGCTTATGGAATAAATAAAATAAAGAGCTCTTAAACATTATATTCTTGTCAGACTGAAATAAACGTTATATATATATATATTCATGTCACTGTGTAACTTTTTTATCCTTTCGGTTTTATTCATACTGGTATGTGTCTCACTATTTACACCTGTTGAGTTATTGCTTAATTTTCTACGGAAGACTATAAACGCAGTGATGCAAAGTGCTTTATAAATAAGCTTTATTACCACTGGTAGGATTAATATTATTGAGCCTGTGCTCTGAATACACATCAGCCTTTTTATTATTTATAGCTGCGTACGGATATAAATGATGTTGTGGTCATTCAAAGTGCCTTTGGTTTATAGATTTCACCCAAGGATCAATAAAGAAGATAAATATCAATGGAGGAGATTTGATGAAAAGGGTTACTGAGTGGAAAGATAATGACCCCTGGACCAGCGTTAAAACAACAGATCACATTTGACTGCTTTCTGAATTCAATAGAAAGACGATCTTTCAATATTAAGGTTATGAAATTAAATGTTTTTTAAGTCCACAATGGGCACTGTCCAAATCCCCACTTTAAAGTGGACCAATCATGCTATATTTGAAACATATATTGTAGGGCCATACCTATACAAAACATGTTTTTTTTTCAAAATACCAAACAGATCACCCATCCCTCTGCTCAAACCCCTCTTTTGAAGCCCTGTTGTAGGCTGCTTCTCAGGTCGATTAAATGGAATCCTTGCGTCCCTCACTTGCGTAGTTTTCCCCTCCCACCAGGGAATTATGAAGAGACGCAAGGAAACCATGAGAAGCAGGGAAATGTTTTAAGAGCAATGGGACGTCCTTTCTTTATGGAGCGTCACGTGAAGCGACGTCTGTTTGTGATGACCACACAGCTGTTCGTCTGACAGCAGCCAGCTCTGTCCCCGTTATTTTCACAAACACCCCCGCCTCATACACATTTACTGACACAAACATGTGTATCATCTGTTGTAGACCGAAATACATTAAATAAAATAAGAACTCATTCTCAAAAAAGATAAACGCCATTCTTAAAATGTATAAACGAAAAAAGCGATCATGAAAATGTTTCCAATAAATGAATACATTTTTTTTTTACCACTTTGTTGTTCAGATATATCACATATTTGTAATTAAATTATACATTAATTGAAACAAAACACAGTATAGACAGAGGAGTGACTCTCGTGAGTTTCATGTATTTTCTTCACTCCGCTGGGAAACTGCTCTCATGTCAAGAAGCATCAGATCAGTGCATGCACTGCATCGTCCAATCAGTGAGCGATACACAGTAAGGGGGCGGGGAGAGTATCTGAGGATTTCATTGGAGGATGGTCTGGTGGTTCCTCGATTATCTCTCCTCTATTATCGCTCCTCGATCCTCCCGCAGAAATAAGCGCCATGGGACGCTACTCAAGATGGCGCAGATAAATCAACTTCCGGTGAGACCGAGGACCGACGAGCGAGGAAATGAAAATTACTAAATCCTTAGCTTGAAAAAAGAAAAGAAGAGGAGGCTAAGGATGTACATGTGCTCTTCAGTACAGGTTAGCTCTGAGTGTTAGCGAGGCTTGCTAATTTAAACAAAGACGTCAAAAAAACATCAGGCATTGTTTCTGATAGCAACTTTCTGTGGGTCCGCTGCCGATTTGACATCAGTTCGGATGGAATCTGTATCCGCTCGTTGTACACCTGTTTTTAAAAGATTTGGGTACGGAGGAAAAGAGAGAGGGTTTTATTTTCTGACGCTGCGTAAGTTCCCCGACACACCGGGGACACATATTTATGTATAAAAGACATCACAAAGTGCATTTTGCATGATAGGTCCCCTTTAAGGCAATCAATCCTGTCACTCAGACTAAAAAAACAAAAACATTTGAGCCCCTGAAGCAACAGCTGACGCGAAACTAAATGACATTTCAGTCCAAAGGTCATAAAAAATTCCGGAAAGCTCCGTCCTTATCTGATCTCCAAACAGTGATCATAATGCAAAGTGTCAGTGTGGGGTGGAAGGCTATGACACTATTTGCGGAGATGTCACCCTTGATGCCAGCAAAAACACACACACATTTATGCCGACAGACACAAATGGATGCATGTTTTAAATATACTGAACATAAATATAAATGCAATGCTTTTGCTCCCATGTTTCATGAGATGAACTCAAAGATCTAAAACATTTTCTATATACACAAAATAACCATTTCTCTCATATCTGAAAAAAATCTGTGATAGTGAGCACTTCTCCTTTGCCGAGATAATCCATCCCACCTCACAGGTGTGGCATATCAAGTTGCTGATTAGACAGCATGATTATTGCACAGGTGTGCCTTAGGCTGGCCACAATAAAAGGCCACTCTGAAACGTGCAGTTTTGCTTTATTGGGGGGGTCTGGGGGGGTCCGAAAACCAGTCAGTATCTGGTGTGACCACCATTTGCCTCACGCAGTGCAACACATCTCCTTCGCATAGAGTTGGTCCACTCCTCTTCAATGGCTGTTGCGAAGTTGCTGGATATTGGCAGGAACTGGAACACGCTGTCGTATACGCCGATCCAGAGCATCCCAAACATGCTTAATGGGTAGGGTTGGGTATCGTTTGAATTTCCACGATTCCGATTCTACTTTTCGATTCCGGTTCTTAACGGTTCTCAATTCCGATTCTTTGAGGGGCAGGGTAAAAAAAACGATTAAGTTCTTGTTGAGAAAAACAAGCATATCTGCCTTCTCAGGCATACCAGGAAGAAATGTTTGAACATTTTAAAGCAAAATGCTTCAATCTGGTGTACTTTAAGCAGAATTACTAGAGACTAGATCTAGGGGGTACATAAACACCCATATGAAAAAGATCGGTTTACATTTGAATAATTAAATAAGTATGTGAGCATAACCAATAACCTACCATAGCCAATAACAAATACATGTAACGTGTTTTATGTTTGTTGTTCATTCATATCTTATTTTACTATTTTATTTATGCATATTTTTTTATCTCTCCAGTTTAAAACGATATGTCTGGTTTACTGTTCTATAGTATACATTGGAATGATTTCAAACCTGTTTTATCCCAATAATTATAAAGGAGTGCCTTGGAAATATGTGTTTACATAAATTGTGATCAAAACGTTTGAGACACTGAGATAACTTAGACTAAAGTGAACTAAACACTCAGAGTCCTTTACCTCACTGAGCTGTAGTTATCAGCCTCAGTCTGACTGGAGAGGACTCTCCCTCCACATCATTGCAGAAACATCTTCTTCTTCCGTTAGAGCAGCTAGCACCAGATGCTAATAACAACAGCGCCGGTTCCAGTGCACCCTCCCTTTCTCCCTCTCTCACTCACACGTTGGCTGTGAGCTGCGTGTGCCAGATAAGCCAACATCCCCCATTTTCATCACTTGCAGCGCCCATCGTACAGGGCGAATGAAACGTGTAACCGGGGTGAAAAAGGGTGTTACATTTACTTAATTATGAATGTTGTTACATCAAGGCCGAAAATTAGGATGAGCACCAACGGTCAAAACATTTGTTTTCCCTCCCAGAGCTGTCAGCGCAGCGCCTCCCAGATCTGGCGCCCTAGGCGAACATCTATAATGCCAGTGCAACGGGCCGGCCCTGGTCTCAGGTTACGCTGTAGGAAGTGTAGGTACAACGCTACATTTCCCGCCCCAGTCATGCAGTAGGCTACGGAGAGCGGCGAGAAACATTTCCTCAGGCATCGAAAAGTGGAACCGAAATTCACATTTCTAAATGATGCCGTTGGAATCGAAATGTTGGAATGTTCTCGGTACCCAACCCTATCAATGGGTGACATGTCCGGTGAGTATGCTGGTCATGCAAGAACTGGGATGTTTTCAGCCTCCAGGAATTGTGTACAGATCCTTGCAACGCATGGGGCCGTGCATTATCATGCTGCAACATGAGGTGATGGTCGTGGATGAATGGCACAACAATGGGCCTCAGGATCTCGTCACGGTATCTCTGTGCATTCACAATGCCATCAATAAAATGCACCTGTGTTCGTCGTCCATAACATACGACGACCACCACCATGGGCCACTCGATTCACAACATTGACATCAGAAAACCGCTCACCCACACGACGCCACACACGCTGTCTGCCATCTGCCCTGAACAGTGAAAACCGGGATTCATCCGTGAAGAGAACACCTCTCCAACGTGCCAGACGCCATCGAATGTGAGCATTTGCCCACTCAAGTCGGTTACGGCGACGAACCGGAGTCAGGTCGAGACCCCGATGAGGACGACGAGCATGCAGATGAGCTTCCCTGAGACGGTTTCTGACAGTTTGTGCAGAAATTCTTTGGTTATGCAAACCGATTGTTGCAGCAGCTGTCCGAGTGGCTGGTCTCAGACGATCTTGGAGGTGAACATGCTGGATGTGGAGGTCCTGGGCTGGATGTGGAGGTCCTGGGCTGGTGTGGTTACACGTGGTCTGCGGTGGTGAGGCCGGTTGGATGTACTGCCAAATTCTCTGAAACGCCTTTGGAGACTGCTTATGGTAGAGAAATGAACATTCAATTCACGGGCAACAGCTCTGGTGGACATTCCTGCTGTCAGCATGCCAATTGCACGCTCCCTCAAAACTTGCGACATCTGTGGCATTGTGCTGTGTGATAAAACTGAACATTTTAGAGTGGCCTTTTATTGTGGCCAGCCTAAGGCACACCTGTGCAATAATCATGCTGTCTAATAAGCATCTTGATATGCCACACCTGTGAGGTGGGATGGATTATCTCGGCAAAGTTGAAGTGCTCACTATCACAGAATTTGAAACATATATTGTAGGGCCATACCTATACAAAACATGTTTTTTTTTCAAAATACCAAACAGATCACCCATCCCTCTGCTCAAACCTCTCTTTTGAAGCCCTGTTGTAGGCTGCTTCTCAGGTCGATTAAATGGAATCCTTGCGTCCCTCACTTGCGTAGTTTCCCCCTCCCACCAGGGAATTATGAAGAGACGCAAGGAAACCATGAGAAGCAGGGAAATGTTTTAAGAGCAATGGGACGTCCTTTCTTTATGGAGCGTCACGTGAAGCGACGTCCGTTTGTGATGACCACACAGCTGTTCGTCTGACAGCAGCCAGCTCTGTCCCCGTTATTTTCACAAACACCCCCGCCTCATACACATTTACTGACACAAACATGTGTATCATCTGTTGTAGACCGAAATACATTAAATAAAATAAGAACTCATTCTCAAAAAAGATAAACGCCATTCTTAAAATGTATAAACGAAAAAAGCGATCATGAAAATGTTTCCAATAAATGAATACATTTTTTTTTTACCACTTTGTTGTTCAGATATATCACATATTTGTAATTAAATTATCAAATCACAGAATTTTTCAGATTTGAGAGAAATGGTTATTTTGTGTAGATAGAAAATGTTTTAGATCTTTGAGTTCATCTCATGAAAAATAGGAGAAAAAACAAAAGTGTTGCATTTATATTTGTGTTCAGTGTACATGCAAAAGCACATACAGTACACACACACACACACACACACACACACACACACACACACACACACACACACACACACACACACACACACACACACACACACACACACACACACACACACACACACACACACACACACACACACACACACACACACACACACACACACACACACACACACACTTTCTGTTGTCATTCATCTTTCCTTCTCTTCCCTTGAGGTAGTACCGAGTAGAGGAAAGAAAAAAAAGTGGAGGATGGGGAAGAGAGGGGGACAGAGAGAGCATGAGAAGAGAAGAAGAAAGTGCCGGAGACTGCAAATCCGTTACAAAGGCGAGTCATTGATTCTAGGATGGGGAATTGATGAAGCCTCTGCCTGATATGACAGTACAGTGTCAGACGCTGAAGAGTTATGCAGGCCGTCGGGCTCTGGCAGCTATTAGCTTACAGGTAGTGTGTGTCTGAGGGTGACAAAAGGAGAAACAGGACAAGTTAAAAAGGCATTCATTAAAAAAAAAAGAAGGAGGAAAAAATAAGCCAGTACTTCGACACAATGTAGGCGCATCTTTAGGCGTAGCCGCTGTCGCTCCTAATGGTAGTTTTCACTCATAGCCATTCACGGACTGCTCTTATCTCAAACAAACGCTCTCTGATGTCGTTTTCATTTCTGATGAGTCATGGTTGCGATAAATCAAGTGTAATGTATCTGTTTTTGTCCTTGATTTTTGCAAGAAAGAGAGTTTGTTTCAGGCTATATCAAATGTCCTATTATCCTGGTGATTTAAAAAGAGATTACATTTTACTATTATTGCTGTACCAATATCATTTTACTTACTGAATAAGCATATATACATATTTCTGTGATAAGCGCATGGGACATTTAAATTGTTTAAATAAAACAAAACAGAGAAATACATTATGAATGAGCACTGACTGCAGTCCTCGGACAGGCTAGTCTTCCTCTATTCAACATGTATAGCACCTAACTTAAATGAATCATAACATATTGGTTTTTAATCATTTTAATGTTTGTCTCCAGTTCAAGTTTCTATCAAGCTCAACATTTTTCCACATCCTTGCGACATAAAATATATTATTTTGATCTTTGTTGTTTTCATGTTCAGCATATTGTATTTTTGGAGGAGTTAGCGAACTATTGTACATATTACAATCAGACCTTTAAATCTTGCTAAGGCTGGTTACTAAGGGATTAGTTTTGTTTCATAAAGACAAAGCAACACTTTCTCAGAATCAAGCAAAACTTAGAGTTTAAGAGAAACAAAAACTGAGTCAAGCAAAAATAAATGTAATTTAAAAAATAAAACTACAAGTTGCAAACAAATCATTTGTGTAATCATGTAAACTATAAGTATTTTTTCTTTGTTTTAACATATATTTTTGTTTGCAGTTCTCTTTGCTTCTTTCTCAATGATCAGACTTTTGCTCTCGCTGCAGCTCTCTCATTTGCGCTCCCTGTTGTTTTCGATTCTGACACAAGCGTCCCAGGTGGGCGGGACTTTCAGGGGTGCGTCCCCATTGGCTACTAGTTTTTGAGTGACAGCCCAGTCCTCCAGCGATTGTACAGTGCAGCTGCTGTGCGGTAGCTGAGCGTGGATAGAAGTTAACACCCCAGAAGCAGTGGCGGCCCCAGATATTTTCTCTAGGGGGTGTTGTGGGGTAGCTTGACGTTTCATAGAGGATGCTCAAACATTAAGGGTTTCCCATTAATGCACCAGCGCTACAGTTGAATTTTCTACTGCAACACTCCCCACACGCACACACAGTTTACCCGCGACTGTTATAATGAAGGCTCGGTAATCAGCTCACGGCATATAGGTGTAAGCAGGGGTAAAGTGCTATTTTTACAAGTGGGGAGTGGATCTCACCTCCTCTATGAGGGTCCTAACCTCCTCTAGCTGGGTCCGGGGGCATACTCCCCCGGGAAGATATGTTTTAAATATTGAAGTTAAAAGCATCAATCTGGTACACTTTGAGAGCAACATTAAGAGATCTATGGATACATCTCTCATCACCCATATGAAACAGAACTGTTAACAGATTTTCTATTTCTTCATAGACATTTTACAAATCACTCCCCTTTTAAAACAAACCGTTTGAGACCCACTGAGATAACCAGACTAAAGTTAACTATCTAAACACTGAGAGTCCTTTACTTCACCTGAGCTGAGGTTACCTGAGACTCTCCATCTGACAGGACAGAGTTCTCCCTCCACCTTGTTGTTCAAAAAGCTCCTTATACCCGTTAGCTTGGCTAGCTAGCACCAGATGCTAACCACAACGATCTCCGGTAGATACCCACTGGTGCGCGAGCTCTCTCTCTCGCTCGCACACACACACAACATGGCTCGGGCCACACACACCCAGAGCAGAGCTTGAATGAAACACAGAGACACAGAAGTAAGCTACTTGCACTCACGAGGCCTATTATGTGCAGAATCCCTCTCGCTTTCAGTTGGTTTTGATTGAGTGTCCACACGTGGAAGTTTAAGGACTAAAAAACGATCAATTTTTCACTTTGCTGTTAGCAAATCATTTGGCGCTCTAGCTAACAGGAAGTCACTCAAGTGTCACAAAGTAATTTAGCCTATGGGTAGGTCAACAATCGAATGGGTGCTGGCCATTGGCCTAATCATATCACCTGTGTTGGCTTTATGTTTTTGGTCAAACATTTGTTTGTTTCACATTTGCATTGATGTAATCAATATTTTTTCTAATTTAATTAAAAAAAATTAAAAAACACATATTTCTTGGGGGTGCTTAGGGGGTGCTTTGGCAACCCTGGGGTGCTTCAGCACCCCCTAGCGCCGCCCCTGCCTAAACATAGTATGGTATAACTGCTTTTTGTAATGAAATACACAATTGGTTTGGGAGCAATAAATATTTTAATCGTTGTTGCCCAGGCTTGCCGAAATGAATGGAAACTTATCTCCCGATTATAACATTGTGTAACTTGCTGCTGTTATACCGTCAAACTATGTGCAATATGTGCTTTATGTGCAATATATACTTTATATACATATGCCATCTTTAATAACTGTAATATATATACCGGGCTGCTAAATCCTAAGAACTGCTACAGGATTTGATTTGTAGATTTGTTTTTTATCTGTATTTTTGAAAATTATGTAACTTTTTATCTTTTTTTAGCATATTGTTTATTATATTATAACTTAGTACCTTTTAACGCATGTAAGATATTCAACACTAAGCTGTCTGTGGCTCTTTCCTGCTTCAACACGGGACGAATTTCTACAAAGGGGCACACAGCAATGTAGTGCGGACTTTGTTACACGCTGGAAGGCCAATCGCTTTTCTTTACCCCGAAATCCGCTCATTCTTGCTAGTTCACATTACTCACTTACATTTAGAGTTGACCATGTTATATTTCGTATGTTGATTCTGTGATACTTTACCTAGGATTCCATCCATATTTTCTGTATTATTTTCTTCAAATATTGACCTGGTGTCTTTGTATAAGAGTTTCATGGATTTGTTTGTGTTCCATAAAGAATACATGTTGCCAACAATATCGTTTCAATTGTAATTTCATCTGGGCCTATGAAGGACTACAATGGTCCACTATATGAGATCACATACGAGCAGAATTACAAGAAAAGCCTTTATTAATCATTAATAATCCTTCTCGGATATAAACATTTATTTCGGGCAACTCCAAACATGGCAGTATTGGATATACTACACATACTACATGTTAGTATACATTAATGGCAAGATTACCGCCTTTGCATACAATTGTTCACAACAATAACTGAG
This sequence comes from Pseudochaenichthys georgianus, assembly GCF_902827115.2. Classification (NCBI taxonomy): domain Eukaryota; kingdom Metazoa; phylum Chordata; class Actinopteri; order Perciformes; family Channichthyidae; genus Pseudochaenichthys; species Pseudochaenichthys georgianus. The sequence goes on along the minus strand of NC_047509.1, from coordinate 34,674,120 downwards.
CCTATTGAAAACCCCATGTGCCTGCCATACATAAATCAACATACAAATACAATGTTCAGTTTGCTTAGTACCCAGTTCCAACTTTCTGAACAACAGCTCAGGGCGAATATGTCCCTCCCAAAATGCTGTTACAGATGCAGGCACAGAAGTTAGGGTGTACTCCTTGTCAGGGAAAACTGTGCATACATGACCCCCAGTGGGCAGCCACACAAGGAAGTCTCAATAGCTTGCACCAGTCACATACATTTGATGTTGAGTTTGCGTGTAGTACTGGTGTGATTCCTTGAGCTCGAGATTCTGGTCTAGACAACTGTCTTTCTCCTTGCTCATTTCTTCTACACTCATCTCACAACATTTAAATGGGCACTTTATCTCCAACATGCCCATCCCATGACTAGTCAGAATCAGAATACCTTTATTAGTCCCACAGAGGGGAAATTTGCATCGTTACAGCAGGAAAGAGCCACCGACAGCTTAATGTTACCTATGTTAAGAAAAAAGTACTAAGTTATGATATAATAAAATTAGGGCTGTCAGTCGATTAAAATATTTAATCGCGATTAATCCGATTAATCGCATGATTGTCCATAGTTAATCGCCAATTTTTGTATCTGTTCTAAATGTACCTTAGAGGGATATTTTTCAAGTTTGTAATACTCTTATCAACATATGAGTGGACAAATATGCTTTATATGTGTGTTTATTATCATTTGAACAATGACAAATATTCTCATGAATATTAAACCAACCTGATCTCACCAGAATGCGTGACTCCACCACGACTCCTTAACACCACAATGCGTGGTGGAGTCACGAACTTTGTTACATTTACGTGTCGGCACCACGCAAACAACCCCTATGTAAAGCCAATGAGGCTCCTTTGTCGTGGTGCACACACACATTTCTACAACGTCCCGCAGTAAGCTTTTATTCTATAAAACGTTTTTTAAATCTACTTTATAGCTTGTAGTAACTCACGGGAGGCTTCTTTTATTTTATTTGTATTCATAATCATTTTTATTTTTGGTCAGAATGTAAAAATTACATTAGTTACGAATTTTTGTTCTCAAAAAACTGCATTGTGTGTAATACAAAGTGATTTTTATTAAATTAGTTAGTTTTTAAAGGTAGGGTATGTAAGAATGGAGAAACCAGTGCGCTCGAATTTGAAAATACAAAACCGGAAAAAATCTGCCTCTTCCTTCAGACTTCCTTACAGAGCCCCTCCTCCAACACACACAAACGTGCACATGACCAATGAGGGCACGAGATAAGTGTGTGCACAGATGGAAGGCTGACAGGGAGGTAGGCCATCCAGTTATTTTAGCCGGGCCGGCTCAGATGATGTTGTGCTTTTTACAGCGCTACGGCTTCCACAGAAACATTTTTTTTATGTATTTATTGTCAAAGCATTTAAGATATTCATTGCTATCTGGATGTTAAGAGCATTCCATGGAATATAACAAAAAGTGTTTTCTGAAATAAATTACTGTCGAAAACTGTACGAAACATTTTCAACCTTGCAACAAAATATAAAAAGTCCTACAAATACTTGTATTTTATTTCCTTCTTATTTTTGTCTAAGCTCAAGGAAGCCAGAGCAGAGGGCTTAAAGAGCTGCATGCGGCTCGAGAGCCGCAGGTTGCCGACCCCTGCCCTAGCTGATAGCCCAAAATGCATCATGCTAAAGTGTTGAAAGCAGTTGAATTATCACTTCAACTGGCTGGTTTAAAGCAGTGATGACTCAATGAGTCAATGATGGTGTAAAACATCATGAATCACAGCTAGCCCAAAGAGACATGGCTCATACTGTCATAGAATAGGCACACACAATTTTAAGCTGAGGGGTCCAGTAGTACTGTAACTGAGATAAGCTGATGAGAGAGAGAGATAAACAACCATGTCCTGAACAGCAAATATGAAGTGTAACAATCGAAACAGAGATGCATGTTAGACTGAAACACAATGAAGCAACCTCGTATCATATCTGTATGGTATCATATCGTACCGTTTCGCGCCATACCGTAACATAACCATATTCATCCAACAGGCCACTTTAGTCAATTTATTATCAAATCAGGAAAGATAAAACAATGTAAACACGAACAGTTCATTGAAATCAATTGCAGGAAGAGGAAGCTGTACAAACACACACTTAACAGAATTCATCTGGCTGGTGGTTAAATAACGGGGCAGATACTAATGCTAAATCAATGTTATTAAATAAGTTTAGAATTTAGCGATACAGTAATTGTGTGCATGAAAAGAACAATTCATCTAACAATGTGTTTTGTATTGATATTTGTCTTGTTAGGCAATTTATGTGTGAACTGGTATGCTATGTAGCCTGCATACGGGTGTGTCTTTATCTCTGCATGTCATACTCAGTTACTGGCCTCAGATAAATAATAGCACAGAGCCTGGGAGCAGCACCGGCGCACATTAACCGATAGATCTGAAGTGACAAGTGTTGAGGGCAGATTCATCGCAAACACACCCGGGTGACAGTGAGCGGGCTGGTTGGAAAACCACTAACAGACTTGAAGGTTTCCAGAAAACGTATCGAAAAGAGAACAAAGCACCCCTATTGCATGGTTTTGTTCTGATATGAATGCCAATATTTTATGAATGGTTTTATTTTCAAAGATAAAACATCTAAGGTGGGATGTTCCAAGTTTGGAATGCCCCGCGGCTGTGGGCTTGAATCAGAGTGATTATTCTGGCCCCTGGGCACGTAGCAATGATGTACACATCGCCAGATAGTTAAACATTTTATCGTAGTAATCTTGTGAAACTGAAAGTAAAAACTACAAAAGGTTGCAATCAATACAATGACATGTTACAAAACATAAATGTAATCTATAAACAAGGATAAAACATTAAACTTACAGACAATGCCTCTCCAGGGTCTACTCGAGCAGATGGAGCCGGATGTATGAGGAGGTACAATAACATGTGGCACTCTAGGGTAGTGGTCGGATAGTTTAAAAATCAGCTCCTAAGTTCTAACCCTATCTCCTATTCCTTGACCTCTGAGTGAAACGTCACGGGGTTAAGGGATAGTGGATAGGAGAATTCAAAAGGATTTAGGAGAAGAGACTGCGGTACTTTAGAGCATCCGAATGCACTTTCACTATCCGACGGCGACGTGTTTATGATGCGCCAGCGGATGTCATTTTGTGCGTCTGCTGCTGTGGGGAAACTATGGAAACTACAGTGTTCTATACAGCGGACGACAACATGGATGTTTAATAAGAACGAGGGACTGCTGTAAACTCATCTAGAGACTCTGCACCGTGCTCTGATGCTGCTTTGCTTTATGAACGTGGACAACAGAGAAACATATTCTTCATGACCAAAGTTGGAATTGTAATAAAAAATGAAAGTGAAACTTATGCTCGTCACCCTCTCCCTCCGGTCCAATCTATATGAGGATTATGCCTCCTTAACCAAGGAAACCCCAAAATGACAGGCTGATGTGGTGCATGGATAAAGTGAAAAGAGAGTGTTTCGCTGTGATTACCTGACATGCTCATTTGAACTGGAGTTGAACGGTGTGTCACTCTGCAGAGAAGACGACCATCTAGAGCTGTAGCATTGATGGGCTTCTCCAAAGCCTCCCGACCAAGTCCCATTTGAAAGGCCAGTGTTATGTCCAAAAGACTGGCATCAGCACCAGAGTCAATAAGAACTGCCACAGTGTGCATTTTCCCCAAGCAGCTCAGCTGAGCATGGGTTAGGGGTCGAGAGGGCATTTCTAAATTCATCATACGGCTCACCAGCGCCCTCTGGATGACTGGTGAGCCCTGTCTTTTACAGGACAAGAGAAGGCAAGATGACCCTGCTGGCCGCAGTAAAGACAGCAGTTGTCCCGCAGGCGGCGCTGTCGTTCTGCCTCGGAGAGCCGGGTCCGCCCCAGCTGCATTGGTTCAGATGAGTTAGAAAATCCTCCTCTCACCTGTTCAGTAGCATGCGCTGACGGGAGAGGCGGAGCCTGAGGGGCGACGGAGAAAACCCTCTCTCTCCTCCGCTCCCGCATACGGCAGTCAATGCGGATGGAGAGAGCCACCAGCTCATCTAAATCAGCAGGAAGGTCCCTAGCTGCCAGCTCGTCTTTAAGGCGATCCGACAGACCGTTGTAGAAGGCATCGAGAAGTGAAGAAGCATTCCAGTTACTCTCGGCGGCTATGGTACGAAACTCGATGGAGTAATCGGACACAGATCTCCCTCCTTGCACCAGGTTAAACAGTCCCCGAGCTACCTCTCTTCCGGGTGTAGCGTGATCAAAAACTGAACGCAGTTCATCGGAGAATACGCTTACAGACGAGCAGGCAGAGGATTGTCTTTCCCATTTGGCGGTACCCCAGTCTTTAGCTTTGCCCGTGAGAAGAGAGACAATATACGCCACCTGGGATCTTTCTGTTGGGAAGGCTGAAGCTTGAAGGCGAGGGAACATTGGACCAGGAATGGTCTGCACGAACCTGGGGCTCCAGAGTAGCGTTCCGGAGGAGGCAGGCGTGCATCCGATGCCGGAGGACTCTGGATTCGAACAGCGGAAGCTGGAGTTAGTTCCGGGCCATGGACCGTTGCAGGACGGGTCTGAAGATGATCACGGAGATTCACAAAGGTCCGTTCGTAACGAGCCATCTCCTGCATCGCTTCAGCCATGCAGGTAAGCTGCTGCTCGTGGCGTTGTAACACGATATCGTGCGAAGGCGGTTCTGTCGCTGAGTCGGCTGGATTCATGTTTGGCCAGATTGTACTGTCACGATCACAGGTACAGATCAGAACCCAATAGCACGACTCAGATACAACCAGTATATAGTAATGTTCAGTTTATTTCAGGTCAAGGACAGGCAGGGTCAAAACCAGTAAATCCGTCAGGCAGGCAGGAATCGAAAACTGGGCAGGACAAAACTCGGGACTAGAGCACAACACTCACTGGAGAGCTTGGCGGGAAACGACAAGACAATCTGGCAAAGGACAACTGATAATGAGGTGGTATAAATACTGTGGAGTGATGAGGGAATGAGTAACAGGTGAGGGGAAGGGCTGAGGAGACCAGGTGAGGGAAATGAGCTGATTACAAGGGCCTGGAGGAAAGCAGGATCTGAAATGACAGGAGAGTTTAGATGAGCCATCAAACAAACAATAATAGAAGTGTCTAACTTGTGACACATATAGGATCGGCGCGGAGCAGAGATATCTGCTCCTACATTTTCTAATAGATGTTTTAGTGAGACCTGTGAAGACACCATTACAGTAGTCGAGTCTACTGAAGATGAAAGCATGGACAAGTTTTTCCAATTCCTGCTGTGACATTAGTCTTTTAATCCTAGATATATTCTTTAGGTGATAGTAGGCTGATTTAGTAACTGTTTTAATGTGACTGTTGAAACTCAGGTCAGAGTCCATGACTACACCTAGATTTCTGGCTTTATCTGTTGGTTTGAACATTGCAGACTGAAGCTCAGCGCTAACTTTTATACGTTCTGCCCTGGCTCCAAAGACCATTACCTCAGTTTTATCTTTGTTTAATTGGAGAAAGTTCTGACACATCCAGTCATTGATTTCTTCAATGCACTTACTCAGTGTTTGAATTGGAGCATCATCTCCTGGTGAAATGGTTACGTAAATGTGTGTGTCATCCGCATATGGTAACTTATTTTGTTGTTCTTCATTATCTGAGCCAGTGGTAGCATGTAGATGTTAAAGAGAAGAGGCCCCAAGATTACAAATATTACACACCAGAAAACACAGAAATATCCATAAAATAAACATACAGTAGGCTATAAACAAATAAAGGGATAATTGGGAAGGCATTACAAATGTAAATATATTTTAAATAATGAAACAATCCCACCACCACAGGTATCTACAGGAGAAGAGGGAATTCTCTCCACAAAATGTGAATGCCCACGTGGAGAATGGAAATGCAGTCATGCAGCTGCATTAGCCATCTTTGCCATCCACAATTTCAGCTGCACTGACGGTGGAAGTGGAAGAAGCCAAAGGCAGCTAAACGTATGCATTCAGTGGAGGAGCTATTTCCTCCAACCAATAAGTCATTCAACCCGCTGACAAGAGAGCCCACCTCCGAAGATCGTGACTGGCTGAGGAACAGACTCGGGGGCAGGTTCTCAGGAATTTCTTGGCTTCTCTCCCCCGAGCCAGAAGAGGAACACTACAGCTTGGAAACACTTACGGCCCTTCCACACTACAGCGTCGACAACTCCAATCTGCCCATTCACTTTGAATGGGGTGACGTCACGTTGCCTCGCTTTTTCGCCGAACTGAATTGTGGGTAGCAGAGCGGTCCGTCTCCGTCGGAGACGCCAGAGTGGCCAGCGCCAGCCAATCAAATCCCGTTTCGGAAAATCTGACAGCTCAAGCCGTAGCCAATCAAACAGCGTCTAAACTGGGAGAGATATCCCGCCGTTCATTTCTATATTTCAAAAAAAGTTGGAGGAGAAACTAATTATCGCTGTAGCAAATCACCCGGTTTTGTATGACCAGACCCTCTTCACCTACCGGGATACAAACCGGAAGAACCAGGCATGGAGGGAGGTGGCAGAGACAGTGGGTGAAACTGGTAGGTTTTCGCCTGTTTGGGGAGTTTATATATATATTGCTCCCATACAATCCCCGGGGGTTTTTGCTTTGTATGTCGGGGGCGGGAGATTCATGTGATTGGTTGTTGGTCGTGTTGCTTGAATAAAATCCCCAAGCTACAGACACGCCCAGCTCCAAGCTTTTTTTGAAGCTGTAGTGTGGACGCTCCGTTACTGTTCCTGAACTTCTCAAATCTTTTTTGGCATCAGGGACCTGAGGCAATTGTGGCAAGCATGGCATTGTCTGAGAAGCAACAGAGGGCAATTCGGGTGGCTACCACTGGTCAGCGAACCAACCCAAACTGGCATTTGTTCAGGAAAGGAAGCAGCAACTTTGGAGCTGTCCTGAGGTCAAAGCGTGTGACTGCTTCCCTTAGTGCCAGGGTGCTAGGGCAACAACAGGCCCTTGATGGTGTTTTGTCTATACAGTGGGGGACTATGAATGAATGTCAGGGCGTCAGGGCATTCACCACTGCAACCAATATGCAGGTCCATGAGTCAGGTTTGTTGGGGGCATCTCCAGATGGTCTAGTAGGGTCTTCCGCTGTGCTGGAGGTAAAGTGTTTTAGGTTTCCTGTCAGCTCGTCTGTTGGGAAGATATAAAATATTAGTTTCATGGAAGTCACACCGTCACATATAAGAGCATTAAGACATACAGTACATAGGCTAAAACAAAACATCTAAAGATATAACCTTGCACTTTGTCTCGTGAACATTTTCACTATTTTGACATTTTTATAGATGAAAATTGAACTAAAGAAATAAAGGTAGATTAATCCATATTGAAATTAGGTGTCAGCTGCTTCACTAATTATAATAGTTTATAATAATTTCTTAATTAATTAAGATAACATATTACTGTATTGATCCCAATTCGGGAAATGTTTGTGTTGCAGCAGCATAACAAGAAAAACAAAATATAAGTTATTATATATACAAAGTATGTGAGGGACGGAATATTAAATTGAATATAAATGTAAAATGTACATGTGATTTTACGTCCAAGAGAAGCTATGGAGCAGAGAGTTCTCTGCCAGTCAGAGGTGATTTGTTATTAGTTCAATATGTCAAACTGATTTCCCTGAATACAATCTTTAGTCACATGGTGAAACGTTATGCTGCTTGTACTAATTAGACTTATCATATAAGCCACACAGGTTTTAATATGATGTATTCATTATCTTTACTTATGTTGCGGTCTTTTCAGCAGCGCCATCTCTAAAACGGCGATACACTACCCATCATTTACATTTCACCTTGACATGGACAAAAATGTAACGTCAGCTTACCTCATAGCACGAATCCAGACTCTCCTTTGAAACACATTGGCCGGGAAACGATAGAACGAGCACGTTTCATGCGAAGACCTGTGGCTGCAACCCGGAGCAAAGCAACAATTGCGTAGCTAAATAGTAGCGCTAGCTTTAGCTAACGTTAGCTAATGAAACAAACTGCCGAGTAAAATTGGAAAACACTGGTAATTAATTATTCTATAATTTGTAAAACTACGGTGTTAAAAATGACAATTTCAAAAATACAGATTCTAATGGTCAGATATAGATATACAGATACCAAAGATAGGCAGGTACTTGCTTTCAAGCAGAACACAGGGGAAAACAAATTTAGCGGGAGTGTTTACGTGTTAGGCGTAATGACGTACAACGGCCTCGACAATTTCTGTAGTCCTATTCAGCCACTCGGTAACAACCATCGTTTTTCAGACACGTAAACTCTTCAAAAATCACCAGTGGGGTCACTGCTGATGTATTTAATGTCATAGAACAAAACGTGATTTATCGCTTAAATTTGTGTCAACCACAGACCTTATTTCGAGCTATTTTCCAAAACCTTATGGAGAAAATGCATTGCTTTTTGACGAAGGAACCGGAAGTGCTAAAAATGCTAATTTACTTCCGGGTTTTACGAAGCGTCACTGCGGTTCTATATAACAACAAAAAACGAAACTTACATGAACATTTTTCAAACTCTCCATGTTGCAGTATACTTTTTTTAAGAGCCACTGAGACATTGGGTCTTTTATTCTGAAGGGCCTTGTTGTTTCGCAGTTGATGTAGACTCAGTTTTTCACTATGTCACTCCTACATGAATGCATGCCATCCCACCAGTCAATCATCATTTCCAGGTAATATCCCAGCCACTTTGTCAGTGGAGGATCTCGTCTATGATTTAAACTGAGGAACAATTTAAAGGAAGTTTGCTAACAGTCTAATCTCGGCCTAGATGAAAAACGTCAATATTCATTCCTGTCAAGGAAATATATGACACACACACACACACACACACACACACACACACACACACACACACACACACACACACACACACACACACACACACACACACACACACACACACACACACACACACACACGCACGCATGCACACACACACACACGCCTTTTTCCAGCCATGATGGCAGATGGAGGGAAGGTGGCAGCGCTGATTATCTGACGGTATTCCTGTCTGACCTGGATTTGAGGGTTATTAGGGTGACTGCCTGATCCCTTCTCCTCCCCCTCTCCCCCTTCATCCGAGCCATTAATGCAGAGGCATAGCTGCGGCCGCATCTACATGTTTCATTATAGCAAGAGTGGAGATACCAATTTCTTTGCTCATCTCTCCTCACTTCTCCCGATGCACCGCTCCTCAACGCGCCACCCCACACCGAGGGAGGGGAGCAAAGCATGACAAATTGAAATAAATGAGAGGGGAGAAAAAGGTGGTACAAGGACAATGCCAGCGCCCGGCACCTCTTGTGGTCGAAAAGGTAGAATAAATGCAGGAAATGGGCTAGTGAGTGAGGATTCAGCCAAATGCATCAAGTGAGGTGGGGGTGCGGGTTATGGCAAGACAGACAGATTATTTATCCAACTATTATTAACGTTTCACCAGCAGCTGTCTTCTCTCAGTGTACCGTTTCATCCCCCGCTCCTTCTCTCCACTGTGAGTAATGAGTTACAGTAATTGGTGAATCTTATTGACCTTTCAGCGCTTCATTTCCTACGTGTGTGTGCGTGTGTGTGGGTGTGTCTGCGCGCTACAGGTTCCCACTCGGGGTTATATACATTACAATATTTCCTCTTATTCCATCCAGCTCACGAAGCGCTCTTAACAATGTTTTGCTATGTAATGTGACAAATTGGGCCGACCCTGTCAGAGAAGAGGATATGGGCAATAATGGTGTCTAGTCAAAAAGGGCGACTCGCATCATAACAATTCCACCCTGGTCAGATTTACCGTCTCCTCATTAATACTTTTTTTTTTTATGGGGACTGCCTGTGTGGGGGCTTATTCTGTTATCTTTCACATTGTGATTTGTATTGAGAGTAATTGCCCTGCATGTCTATTTAAAATGTATCTTCTTTCCTGAGTCAAATGGAAAAAAACTTGAAAATGAACAAACATCAAATGAATGAGCTTTGTAATATAAAATGTAATAACAAAGCATGATAGATATGCCCCAAAAAAACTGGTCCATTAATATAATGATTGATCAAATATTTCATTATGATGTAAATTGCATAAAAGCTAAGGATATCCAACTTCTGAAGCCTTTTTATTTGTACTTCTGTGGACTTGCTGGCTGACCTTAACATGATTTTGTTATTTGGTAAAAGCCTTTTGCATCATAAAAATCTGACGCTACTCAAAGAGAAGCTTTGGTTTTCTTTGTGAAGGGAGGGAAGTCTACAGGCGGTGTTTCAGCCTTGGGAAACATGCAGCTGACTTCAAACCGACTGAGCAAAGCGGGAAGTTAGACTTTGATATTCGGGACTGTGGGCGTGTGGTGCAGTGGGTTGTGAGTTGGTGTTCGGATCAGGGGGTCACAGGTTCAAACCCCACTGCAGTTAGCATGTCGTTGTGTCCCTGGGGAAGACACTTCACCCCAAATCGGTCCTGTGGGGATTGCCCACAGTATTGAGTATGTAAGTCACTTTGGATAAAAGCGTCTAACAAGTGACATGTAATGTAATATTCAAATCATATGAGAGAGACTGTCTGTTTTGGATTTGTTTTCATCATAATTGTCCAAAAACATATTAAATGAAGGAGGTTAAAACATGCCATGCTGTTCAAAGCGTCTTTTTCAGTCTATCAAAGCACAATTTCATCGCAGCAACTGCATTCTGCCTTGTTTACACGAGCTCTATCAATTTAGCTAAACTACACCCGGCTTCCCTTTTCTGAGGTTGGTTCAGTTCTCAAACTAAGCTTTATTGGGTTCAGTTTGTAGTGTTGTAGTACTCAAGACCGGTCTTGGTCTCGAGACCACTTTTTAAAGGTCTTTCTTGGTCTTCTCTCGGAATCGACTCGTACCTCGACACTTATGTTAATACCGATCAAGACCACTGCTGTGGCTGGGAATGTGATGAGGGTTGGGTACCGAAACCCGGTTCTGATTCGGAACAAATTAAAATTGTCCGGTACAGGGGTTTGACGGGTAGCTCCGCTGCCCGTCAAACAGCTTCATCTTTATCAACCTATTTTATGTTCTTTCTCTAACACATAATGTAGGTTATGTGTTAGAGAAAGCGTTTTAGCTCCTATATTAATATTAAGTTAATATTGGAATCGGAAATCGGAATCGAAAAGAAGAACCGGAATCGTTAAAATCCAAACGACACCCAACCCTAGATGTGATTGGATGTAAGACGCCCTGTTTGAAATGCAACCAATAACCTGACTTCACTGACTTACTTTTAAGCACTCACGAGACTCTAAATATTTGTGCTCATGCGCCGCAATGTGTGTACATGGGACTGGTCTATAAGGGCTGCTTCCCCCTCGTAATTTTTTTGTAATTGTATTATATAGTGTTGATTTGGTCTTGCCCTACCTTGGTCTTGGTCTTGGCTCGGTCTTTGTACACGCCGGTCTTGGTCATGACTTGGTCTTGGTACAGTATGGTGGTCTTGACAACAACACTATCAATTTGTTTGTGTCTCTCTTTAGGTTCTGCTAATGTATTCCTGTATGGCCAGCCCATCCAGAATACAGTTGGCTTTGCATCTTTTGTCTGGTTTTCTTCTTCTGTGATTGTCTTTGTTTTACACATTGCCACAGTCAGAGTTGGAAGTAACGCGTTACTGTAATAATATTACTTTTGTCGGTAACGGAGTAGTGTAACGCGTTTTTTATAATTCAGTAATCACACTACAGTTACTAACATTGCCCCGACACGCGTTACTTCGTTACTTTTATAAAATCAGTCATAATCACACTGACAGACAAGAGGGGTTTCCGCCGCAGGTTTATATGTACGTAATCTGCGCGACCGCGACTTGCGCGTCCACATCTCCACTTGCAGTGCTGCATAAACATGGCTGAGTCAGCGAAAACTTTCGAGGGGTGGAGGTATGCCCATTATTTTGAGTTTGTCCGAAGACTAGACAGGAATGTGACGGTGAGGTGCAAACTGTGTCCATGCCAGAAGCTGTTATCCACGTGTTATGGTGGGTGAAGCAAGCAGGACCCAAATGCAGATTACACTGATATTGCCTTTATTTCAAGGATAAAATAATAACTGGGACAAAACAGAACACTCACCGGTGAACTCAGTCACAAACAAAAGACGAACCAACACTGAACACAGGAAGAGCCTAGACTAAATACAGGGAGGGGTAATCACAAGACGAGACACAGCCGGGCAAGGGAGGAGAAACACAAGTGCCACAGGTGAACATAATCAGACAACTAGACACACCAGGGAAACTAACGACAGGGAAAAAGACCAGACAATATACCAAGAGGAAAACATGACTGGGAGAACAGCTAAACACCCAAAACAAGACATACAAAACGTGACATAACACAATAATCGTCCCCTCAAGGGACGGATTCCAGACGTCCCTAAAAAAAAAGAAACCCACAAAAGTCCAAAACCTTAAGCAGGGTGGGTGGAGGGGATCCGGAGGAGGGACGCATCACTAGGCCACCAGGGTGGGTGGAGGGGGTCAGGAGGACGGGATTTTGGGCTGACAGCGGAAGGGATCTCGGGCGGACGGCCCGGGGGCAAGGCAGAAGCCGAGAAGGGGGACTCGGGCAGACGGCCCGGGGGCAAGGCAGAGTCCAAGGTGGGGGACTCGGGCGGACGGCCCGGGGGCAAGGCAGAGTCCAAGGTGGGGGTCTGGCCACAGGGAGTGAACTCAGGGGGCCGAGCATGAGGGCGAAGACCACGGCACTCAGGGGGCCGGGCTCGAGGGCGAAGACCAGACAGCTCCGGAGGCCGGGCAGGACCCGGTGTCGGCCGAACAGGAACCGGAGCCGGTGGGACAGGCTTCGGCAGGATCCCCCACGGAACAGGAAAAGGGGTTGGCAGGACCCCCGGCAGAAGAGTTGTCGGTGGGACCCCCAGAGGAACAGGACATAGGATTGGCAGGACCCCTGGCAGGAGAGTAGTCGGCGGGACCCCCAACGGGACAGGACATAGGGTTGGCAGGACCCCCGGCAGGAGAGTAGTCGGCGGGACCCCAAATGGGACAGGACATAGGGTTGGCAGGACCCCCGGCAGGAGAGTAGTCGGCGGGACCCCCAACGGGACAGGACAAAGGGTTAGCAGGACCCCCAGCGGAACCTCCATCGGTACAGGACATAGGGTCGGCAGGACCCCCGGCAAAAGAGCAGTCTGCGGGATCTCCAACAGCATAGGACATGGGGTTGGCAGGACCCCCGGGAGAAGAGCAGTCTGCGGCACCTCCAACGGCTCAGGACATGGGGTTGGCAGGACCCTCGGCAGAAGAGTAGTCTGCGAGACCTCCAACAGCACATGAGTAGGGACTTGAGTGGGAACTCGAGAGAGGGCTTGAGAGGGAACTCGAGAGGAAACTTGAGAGTTGACTTGAGAGGTGACTTGAAAGGGATCTCGAGAGGGAACTTGAACGGAGACTCGAGAGGTGACTTGAGAGGGGACCCGATAGGGAACTCGAGAGGGGACTCGAGAGAGGGCTCGAGAGGGAACTCGAGAGGAGACTTGAGAGGATACTCGAGAGGGAACTTGAGAGAAGACTCAAGAAGAGACTCGAGATGGGACCTGAGAGGGGACTTGAGAGGGAACTTGAGAGGGAACTCGAGAGGAGACTAGAGAGGAAACTTGAGAGGGGACTTGAGATGGAACTCGAGAGGTGACTTGAGAGGGGATTTGAGAGGAAACTGGAGAGGGGACTCGAGAGGGAACTGGAGAGGGGACTTGACAAGAAACTGGAGAGGGGACTCGAGAGGTAATTTGAGATGGGACCAGAGTTGGGATTTGAGAAGGGACTAGAGAAGTGACTAAAGATGGGACTAGAGATGGGACTGGAGAAGGGACTAGAGAAGGGACTAGAGGAGGGACTAGAGGAGGGACTTGAGTAGGGACTAGTGAAGGGACTAGAGAAGGGACTTGAGATGGGACTAGAGTTGGTACCTGAGAAGTGACTAGAGGTGGGACTGGAGAAGGGACTAGAGAAGGGACTAGAGAAGTGACCTGACGAGGGACTAGGGAAGGGACTAGAGAAGGAACTTGGGAAGGGACTAGAGGGGGAACTCGAGAAGAGACTAGAGAAGGGACAAGAGATGGGACTATGGCAGCTGGGGCCAGAGCTGGGTCTGGAACCATGGCCGCTGGGGCCGGAACTGGGGCCGGGACCATGGCTGCTGGGGCCAGAACTAGGTCTGGAACCATGGCTGCTGGGGCCAAAACTGGTCTGGAACCATGGCTGCTGGGGCCGGTACTGGAGTCGGAACTGGAGCCGGAATTGAAGCCAGAATCATGGCTGTAAGGTCCGGTTCTGAAGCCAGAAACATGGCTGTAAGGTCCGGTTCTGGAGCCGGAAACATGGCTGTAAGGTCCGATCTATTTGAGAGACTCCTCCTAATGCGGTATAACCACTGCTTCAGTGACAAACACATCAAATAAGTGTGAAGTGTTCAGTCTGAGATCATGAGAGGGAGTGTGGCCTATGTTCACAGCCAATGCCACTTTGGCCTATTTTCACTTTTGATTGTTATTAATGATGTTAAAAGGCCATGTTGACTATATTGTATATGTTGTAGCTTACTGTTCAATTAATGAAGCTCATGCTTTAGGTTGTGTTCTTTTTCATTAGCCTTTAGGCTATTTGCTGATAGGCCTTTTTTTGTTGAGGCAATCAATATTTGTGTATTTAATGTGTTATCAAGGCCAACCTCTTATTTTGTTTTATACAGGCTATTTATTTGTAAAGTATTTGTTTATTTTTGCCAGTGTCACATCACATTGATATGGCCCACTTGTTCCGTTATTACAATTTTTCTCTTGAAATGCTCTTTAAGTTTCACAGACTGTTAGCTTGTTGTGGTAGGCTGGTAGCCTATTTTATTAAAGAGCATATACAAAGAAAGACTTGTGTTATGTCTTCCTTATTGCAATAGTAATTGGGCGTGCAAGTGGAGTCTCCCAGAGGCAAAACTGTGGCGCGCTTACACTGTAGGTGCGCCGCAGTCTGCGTGATCTGCCTGTAGGGAGGGGCGGGTCGGCCCTGCGAGTAAAGTAACGAGTAAAGTAACGAGTAGAGTAACGAGTTACTTTATGTAGAGAGTAACGAAGTAGTGTAATATATATATATTTTTTAAAGTAATATGTAATATATTACTTTTTTTTAGTAACGACCCCATCTCTGGCCACATTATACATTCACACATGCACTCACACACCCCTGATTCACCGGCTGATGAGTTGTATATTTTGTTACATTTTTTTTCAATATGTGTTTTCCCTGTACAACAATGTGCATTTCCCTTTCCTTTTCTAGTTCAAGAGCTGGGACTTGACACTTTCTGGTTGCAGATAAGCCGCATGAAAGCTACAGCTTCTGAGCATAATTCAGTCTGACTGCTGTTTCCAATGTCAACATTAAACTACTCTCAACTATGATTGAAAGAGCAAGAAATATCACACCACTTAACAACTTACTATAGGTGAAAAATAACAGAAAACACCCAGCACATCATTGCTACTACTGCATTTCTGGCATTTTCCATTCCCTTTTCCACCGGTATACTTAATATAACCTAACTATAATATATCTACAGTTTTCTTATAACAAATTATCAAATGACAATATAAAAGTGTCTGAAGGGACTTACATTCACCAGATGATCGAAAACGTGCCTCCAAATGAATAATAATGTATCTCTGTAACTGCTGGATGTGTAAATAAGTTACAGTTTGCTAACCACATCACCATATTCAAATATGATGTCTATATGACCCAAAATGGTAATACTAATACGGAAATTACAATAATTCCAAATATAACTCATAAAAGCAGACTTTTAATTAAGAAACTCGTCACCTACTCGTGGGACTATTCACCACAACCTTCAATTTCACTGCTACGCCGATGACATCCAACTTTATATCTCAACAAAAACCATCACCCCCACAACACACTCCACTCTCACCAACGGTCTCTCAGAAATAAAAGCATGGATGCAAACAAACTATCTCCAACTGAACAGTGCCAAATCAGACATCATCGGCCCCCCATCCCGTATCAAAGACATCCAGAATGTCAACTTCGCCATTGACAGCCACACTCTATCTCCCCCCCTCACATCCGCAAACTCGGAGTCATCTTCGACAGTCAGCTCATATTCAACCACCACATCAATCACATCACCAGGGGCCTCATTTATAAAGGGATATATGCTCAAAAAATGGCGTACGCCAGTTTCTACGCAATGTTTGCGATTTATAAAATACTAACTTGAAGGTAAAATGTGCGGTCCACCACGCAAACTCTAACCCATGCGTACGCATGAGCACAACAATTCATTTTCAAACATTGATTAAAGCCAATCTTAAAATGATTAAACAAACGCCTGTTTGAGACTCCTCAGTGCACACAAAAACATAACTTGGAGAAATAAATAAATACGGATATGTTATTGAAAACCACCTCGAATATGTTGTGTTAATGTTATGAAATGTTTTCTCAAATGATGCGGTAAGCAGGACAGAATTACGTCTAAACTGACGCCGTTTTGCATTTCTATAGGTTGTAGATACGAGCATGGTTTTATATAGCCTACTATCATGTTTAATGCCATTTTCCAAGACTTGATAAGTCGCTCGTAAAACACAGGAGGTATTGAAACTAAGAACACCATATGTGGTAAATTGTACAGCTAATATAACACAACACATTGGTTGTATTTCCTTTAACTGGTGGATATAGAGTTGCTGCGGGGAGGGGGGGGTTGAGATGCACAGGCTGCAGTGGAGACGCTGCGCACAGCTGATCGACAGCTGGGACACAAATACAAAAACATAATTCAGATCCAGTCGTCACGACTCCCCAGAGGGTGGGGGCAGCGATGGAGAAGGCTCTATCCCCCCCAGGTTCGGAGCTTGGTTTTCTTGGGGATAGAGAGGAGGTTCGCTTCTGATGAGCGAAGGCTGCGGGAAGGGGTGTAGTGGTGGATCAGGTCAGAGAGGTAGGGGGGAGCCTGGTTATTGAGAGCTTTGTGTGTTAGCAGAAGGATTTTGAAGTGTATTCGTTGACGAACAGGGAGCCAGTGCAGGTTTTGAAGGACGGGGGTGATGTGGTCTCTGGAGCGGGTGTGGGTGAGGAGGCGGGCAGCGCAGTTCTGGATGTATTGTAGTTTATTTAGGATTTTGGATGATGAACCATACAGGATGCTGTTGCAGTAGTCCAGTCTTGAAGTGACAAATGCGTGGATGAGGGTTTCAGCAGCCGGGAAGGTGAGTGAGGGACGGAGGCGGGCAATGTTTTTCAGATGGAAGAAGGCGGTCCTGGTGATGTGGTTTGTGTGTTTGTCAAATTTGAGCTGGCTGTCAAAGATTACTCCAAGCTTGCGAATGTGAGGAGAGGGGGTTAGAGTGGTGCTGTCAAGGGTGAGGTTGAAGTTCTGAGTGGTGTTGGTGCGGGATGGGAGTCCGATTATGATGATATCAGATTTATCGCTGT
This sequence comes from Pseudochaenichthys georgianus, assembly GCF_902827115.2. NCBI lineage: Eukaryota > Metazoa > Chordata > Actinopteri > Perciformes > Channichthyidae > Pseudochaenichthys > Pseudochaenichthys georgianus. The sequence continues at coordinate 34,656,539 of NC_047509.1, read as the reverse complement.
TCAGTTGAAGGTAATTTGTTTGCATCCAGGATTTAATTTCTGAGAGACAGTTGGTGAGTGTGGAGTGAGTTGTGGCAGTGATGGTTTTTGTGGAGATGTAGAGTTGGATGTCATCAGCGTAGCAGTGATACTGGAGGTTGTGGCGACGGATGATTTTTCCAAGGGGAAGTATATAGAGGATGAAGAGGAGGGGACCAAGCACCGAACCCTGGGGGACGCCTTGGTTCAGAGGGGCAGTGGAGGAAGTGCAGTTATTGATGTGGATGAACTGGTGTCTGTTGGTGAGGTATGATTTCAACCAGGAGAGTGCAGTGGCAGTGATGTTGAGGGATGATTCCAGGCGGGACAGCAGGATGGTGTGGTCGATGGTGTCAAACGCTGCTGTGAGGTCGAGGAGGATGAGGATGTTGAGATTGCCGGAGTCTGAGGAGAGGAGGAGGTCGTTAGTGATTCTGAGGAGGGCTGTCTCCTCAGAATGTTCCGACAGTCTATCTTGACCTCCCCAAAATAACCAAAATCTGACACGGTGTGAGATGTCTTTTTTAGCTGTTCTGTAGTCATTTCCTGCTCTTCTTCATAAAGTCAGTCAAAATGAATGAATTAATGGGCGTTTCTTTGACTATTTATAGGCAAATATGGGCGTTACGTGAAGCCCGCAAAAGCTGCACCGCATTTCGAGTCGATTGTGATTTATAAAAGGGAAACCGGCATAGGAAGTGCTGTACGCACTTTCCTGGCCGGTACGCAATGTTTGGTGAATCGGAAAATGTCGGAACATTTCTGTACCTACTTTTTGGATTTCTACTACGTAAGCAACCTTCCCACGTGAATCCTACGCACGGCGTTATAAATGAGGCCCCAGGACCGCCTTTTTCCACCTCAAAAACATTACCCGTCTCCGCCCATCACTCTCCTCCTCTGCTGCTGAAACCCTGATTCATGCATTCATCACTTCACGACTCGACTACTGCAATAGCATCCTCTACGGCAGTGGTTCTCAAATGTCAGAATGACAAAGATCCTCAGTGAAGCACAAGCCCATATTTCTCACTAAATTGTAAGTACAACATATTAAACCGATCAGTTCAATGCAACTAATGTCGTCTTAGTGTTATTGCATGATGTTAAAATTGGTTGGCCATGAATTTAGTGATGGATTGTAAACATTTGAAATGTAGCATTTAAGTGTTTCTCAGTTACGAGGTTGTTGTTTTAATAAATCAGAAACTGATGGTGCAGCACTACCTCTTGTTTTTTCCCCTAACAAATCGTTTTTGCGCTGATCAGGGGGTACTTGGCTGAATCTTTTTTTCAAAGGGGGTACATTATTGAATTTTTTTTGAGAATCACTGGTCTACGGCATACCATCCAACCTCCTCAATAAACTCCAACATATCTATCTCTGCTGCCCACCTCCTCACCTACACCCGCTCCCGAGACCACACCACTCCCGTCCTCCAGAACCTCCACTGGCTCCCCGTCCGTCAAAGAATCAACTTCAAAGTCCTCCTTATTACTCACAAAGCCCTCAACAATCAGGCCCCCCCCCCTACCTCACAGACCTGCTGCACCACCACACCCCTTCCCGCTGCCTCCGCTCATCAGAAGCCAACCCCCTATCCATCCCCACCCACATCAATCACCGGACCTGGGGGGACAGAGCCTTCTCCGTCGCTGCCCCCTCCCTCTGGAACTCACTCCCACAACCCATCAGAGACTGCACTGACCTCACCACCTTCAAAAAACGTACCTCTTCAATCCGGCTTTTAATGTGTGATTGTTTTTGTATTATTTCACTTTAACTATATATTTATTTGTTGTTCCTTTCACTATATCTGTAAAGCGTCTTTGAGCACCTGTAAAAGCCCAAACAAAATAAATCTATTATTTTTATTATTTGAACACACATATTGAATGTTTAACCATTTATTGAGCTACCATAATTTGTACGATTAGTTACCGCAGTTGTCGCCTAAAATAGAAAAACGAACAGATGCAGAGATTACTAATTTGTGTAACATAGGCCCAGCTCTGCCTGAATCAGGGTCAGGGAGACCTCACCCTGACATGTAGTGACTGAGTGAGGCACAGTCACTGGTACATGTTCATCTACAAAGCCATGTTCTTGCCGTTTAGGTTTAACAAACAAAAAGCACAAGTGCAAATTAGCCACATTTACAAGGCAATAAAGTATCTCTGGTCATAGAGCAAAGAGAACAACACATTTACAAAGACATTTTTTAGCTATAGCTGCAGATTTGGTGGTGCAGTGAATAGTTTTTGGGGGCAGTGTGAACATTATTTATTAACCTACTGTCACGATCACAGGTACAGTTCAGAACCCAATAGCACGACTCAGATACAACCAGTATAGTAATGTTCAGTTTATTTCAGGTCAAGGCAGGCAGGGTCAAAACCAGTAAATCCGTCAGACAGGCAGGAATCGAAAACTGGGCAGGACAAAACTCGGGACTAGAGCACAACACTCACTGGAGAGCTTGGCGGAAACGACAAGACAATCTGGCAAAGGACAACTGATTATGAGGTGGTATAAATACTGTGGAGTGATGAGGGAATGAATAACAGGTGAGGGGAAGGGCTGAGGAGACCAGGTGAGGGAAATGAGCTGATTACAAGGGCCTGGAGGAAAGCGGGATCTGAAATGACAGGAGAGTTTAGATGAGCCATCAAACAAACAATAATAGAAGTGTCTAACTTGTGACACCTTCCCTACACACTATCCTCCCCAGTTATGTCTCCATCTTTACCCACTGCCCTCCCACTTTCTGCTTTGCCCATCCTTCTCTCCCTGTTGTCCTCATTACTTCATTATTTTGTTTAACTATTCCAGACTCACCATGAAGAGGGCTCACATTAACTGGTTTGATCTTGGACACGTGGAAGGTAGGATGAATCCTCATAGAAGGGGGCAGACGCAGGCGGACAGCTGCAGGATTGATAATCCTAGCTATGGGAAATGGGCCTACAAAACGGGGAGACAACTTCTTTGACTCAACTCTGAGAGGGAGATCCAGTGTGGAGAGCCAGACACGTTGCCCTGGGGAGTACTGTGGAGCTGGCTTGCGACAGCGATTGGCGGTCCGTTGATAACGGTCGGAAGAGCGCAGGAGCGTGGAGCGGGCCTTTAACCACATGCGTCGACATCGGCTTACAAACGCCTGTGCAGATGGGACGCTGGCCTCACGTTCCTGTGCCGGGAAAAGGGGCGGCTGGTATCCGCGGGAGCATTGGAATGGAGAAAGACCAGTAGCAGAACTAGGAAGGGTGTTGTGGGCATACTCAACCCATAGAAGCTGCCTCGACCAGGAGGAGGGAGTGAAGGAAGCTAGACAGCGTAAGGCAGTCTCCATCTCCTGGTTCATTCGCTCTGCTTGACCATTGGACTGGGGATGAAATCCGGACGAGAGACTGACACTGGCTCCCAGCAGCCTGCAAAACTCGGACCAAAAACGAGAAGTAAATTGTGGTCCCTGAACAGACACAACGTCACTGGGGAGACCATGCAGCCTGAACACATGTTGTAGCATGATTTCAGCCATTTCCTTGGCAGTAGGTAATTTGGTTAATGGAATAAGCCGGGCAGACTTGGAAAACCGGTCTATGACTGTGAGTATGACTGTGTTACCGTCTGAGGGTGGTAGTCCGGTGACAAAATCCAAGGCGATGTGGGACCAGGGACGATGAGGGATAGGCAAGGGATGAAGAAGACCGGAGGGAGCTTGGAGTGAGGTCTTATTTTGGGAGCACACTAGGCAAGCAGCAATGAATTCCATGGCATCCTTCTCCATGGAAGACCACCAAAATCGCTGTCGAATCAGGGCTAGGGACCGTCTCACTCCTGAGTGCCAAGCCAGGCGAGAGTTATGACCCCACTGGAGAACCTGTGTACGGAGAGTGGCAGGAACAAACAGACGGTTAACAGGACAGGCACTTGGGGCTGGGTGTTCAGCATGAGAGCGCTCAGAGACCTTATCCTCCACCTCCCAGGTCAACAGACCAATGACACATGTAGAAGCGATGATATTCTCAGAATGAGATGAGAGCTCTCTGGCTGGAACTGGTGAGACAGGGCGTCAGGTTTGATGTTCTTAGAACCAGGTCTGTATGAAAGAGAAAAATCAAAGCGTGTGAAAAACAGAGCCCACCTGGCTTGACGAGAGTTCAGCCGCTTAGCTGAACGGATGTACTCCAAATTGTTGTGATCCGTCCAGACCACAAAAGGCTGCTCTGATCCCTCCAACCAGTGTCTCCTGTCTTCCAGGGCAAGTTTCACTGCCAACAGTTCTCGATTTCCAATGTCGTAATTTCTTTCTGCTGGAGACAGCTTCCGGGAGAAGAAGGCACACGGGTGCATCTTCTGATCCTCGGCCGACCGTTGAGAAAGAACTGCCCCAACTCCAGTGTCCGATGCATCTACCTCTACAGTAAACTGCCGAGTAGAGTCTGGAAAAATCAAAATAGGAGCAGAGGTGAAGCGTGACTTTAACTCACCAAAAGCCCCTTCGGCCACCGAGGACCACCGGAAGGGAATGTTCTGAGAGGTAAGAGCTGTGAGAGGGGTTGCCACCAAACTGTAGTTTCGAATAAACCTCCGGTAGAAGTTGGCAAAACCCAGAAAGCGTTGGAGCTCCTTGCGTGTTGAAGGGCGTGGCCAGTCAGTGACCGCCTTGGTCTTTTCAGGATCCATCTTGATGATTCCGGTGGAGACCACAAATCCCAGGAAAGGGACTTCTGTGGTGTGGAACACACACTTCTCGGCCTTGACAAAGAGGTGGTTCTCCAAGAGCCTCTGGAGGACTAGGTGAACATGGACCACATGCTCCTGTTTAGACTTGGAAAAAATCCCAAAATGTCATCCAGGTATACAAAAACACAGATATTGAGAAGATCCCGCAGAACATCATTCACCAACCCCTGGAAAACTGCAGGTGCATTGGTGAGTCCAAAAGGCATGACTAAATACTCATAATGTCCACTAGGAGTGTTAAATCCCGTCTTCCACTCGTCCCCCTCCCTGATTCTCACCAAATGGTACGCATTGCGTAGGTCCAGCTTGGTAAAAATAGTAGCGCCTTGTAACAGTTCAAATGCAGAGTAAACAAGTGGAAGGGGGTACCTGTTCTTGACAGTGATGTTATTGAGTCCTCTGTAGTCAATGCAAGGGCGCAAAGTCTTATCCTTCTTACCCACGAAGAAAAAACCTGCACCAGCCGGAGATGATGAAGGCCGGATAAGCCATGCATCCAAAGAGTCATTGATATACTTCTCCATTGACTTTTCAAGAGCCGATAAAGAAAAAAGTCGACCTCTAGGAGGAGAAGTACCAGGTAACAGGTCAATAGGACAGTCATTAGCACGATGAGGCGGGAGTGAGGTGGCCCGAACTTTGTTAAAGGCCTCTTTAAGGTCCCAGTAATCCTTGGGAACACCGGAAAGGTCTTCACAGTCAGAGATACTCGGCTGACTGGAATCAATTGAGGAACTAGATATTAAGCAGACAGCATGACAATGAGCACTCTACTCTCTAATAGTCCCTGAAGCCCAATCTATATGAGGATTATGCCTCCTTAACCAAGGAAACCCCAAAATGACAGGCTGATGTGGTGCATGGATAAGGTGAAAAGAGAGTGTTTCGCTGTGATTACCTGACATGCTCATTTGAACTGGAGTTCAACGGTGTGTCACTCTGCAGAGAAGACGACCATCTAGAGCTGTAGCATTGATGGGCTTCTCCAAAGCCCCCGACCAAGTCCCATTTGAAAGGCCAGTGTTATGTCCAAAAGACTGGCATCAGCACCAGAGTCAATATGAACTGCCACAGTGTGCATTTTCCCCAAGCAGTTCAGCATGGGTTAGGGGTCGAGAGGGCATTTCTAAAATCATACGGCTCACCAGCACCCTCTGGATGACTGGTGAGCCCTGTCTTTTACAGGACAAGAGAAGGCAAGATGACCCTGCTGGCCGCAGTAAAGACAGCAGTTGTCCCGCAGGCTGCGCTGTCGTTCTGCCTCGGAGAGCCGGGTCCTCCCCAGCTGCATTGGTTCAGACGAGTTAGAAAATCCTCCACTCACCTGTTCAGTAGCATGCGCTGACGGGAGAGGCGGAGCCTGAGGGGCGACGGAGAAAACCCTCTCTCTCTCCCCCGCTCCCGCAGACGGCACTCAATGCGGATGGAGAGAGCCACCAGCTCATCTAAATCAGCAGGAAGGTCCCTAGCTGCCAGCTCGTCTTTAAGGCGATCCGACAGACCGTTGTAGAAGGCATCTAGAAGTGAAGAAGCATTCCAGTTACTCTCGGCGGCTATGGTACGGAACTCGATTGAGTAATCGGACACAGATCTCCCTCCTTGCACCAGGTTAAACAGTCCCCGAGCTACCTCTCTTCCGGGTGTAGCGTGATCAAAAACTTTACGCAGTTCATCGGAGAATACGCTTACAGACGAGCAGGCAGAGGATTGTCTTTCCCATTCGGCGGTACCCCAGTTTTTAGCTTTGCCCGTGAGAAGAGAGACAATATACGCCACCCGGGATCTTTCTGTTGGGAAGGCGGAAGGCTGAAGCTCGAAGGCGAGGGAACATTGTACCAGGAATGGTCTGCACGGACCTGGGGCTCCAGAGTAGCGTTCCGGAGGAGGCAGGCGTGCATCCGATGCCGGAGGACTCTGCATTCGAACAGCGGAAGCTGGAGTTATTTCGGGCCATGGACCATTGCAGGACGGGTCTGAAGATGATCACGGAGATTCACAAAGGTCCGTTCGTAACGAGCGGCCATCTCCTGCATCGCTTCAGCCATGAAGGTAAGCTGCTGCTCGTGGCATTGTAACACGATATCGTGCGAAGGCGGTTCTGTCGCTGAGTCGGCTAGATTCATGTTTGGCCAGATTGTACTGTCACGATGACAGGTACAGATCAGAAACCAATAGCACGACTCAGATACAACCAGTATATAGTAATGTTCAGTTTATTTCAGGTCAAGGACAGGCAGGGTCAAAACCAGTAAATCAGACAGGCAGGCAGGAATTGAAAACTGGGCAGGACAAAACTCGGGACTAGAGCACAACACTCACTGGAGAGCTTGGCGGAAACGACAAGACAATCTGGCAACTGTTAATGAGGTGGTATAAATACTGTGGAGTGATGAGGGAATGAGTAACAGGTGAGGGGAAGGGCTGAGGAGACCAGGTGAGGGAAATGAGCTGATTACAAGGGCCTGGAGGAAAGCGGGATCTGAAATGACAGGAGAGTTTAGATGAGCCATCAAACAAACAATAATAGAAGTGTCTAACTTGTAACACCTTCCCTACACACTATCCTCCCCAGTTATGTCTCCATCTTTACCCACTGCCCTCCCACTTTCTGCTTTGCCCATCCTTCTCTCCCTGTTGTCCTCATTACTTCATTATTTTGTTTAACTATTCCAGACTCACCATTTAACTTATCTTCACTTGTGTAACTTTTCCCATCTCCCTGCATCTAGATTCACAACAACAAATGTATCTCTTGAATCCGCAAGTCAAAGTCTCTCCTGACTCATGTCCACTGTACACTACTCTTATTTCTTTGACACCAATCTCCCTCACCCACAAATACAATCTGAAATTCTCTACTCATTTAACCCCCCCCCATTTCATTCTCCCTTTTCTTTACAGAATCTGGGTCATTCACCCCTACAATAGTATTTTGCATGACAGAAAAGGCAGAAAGATAGACAAGCCACTCTAGCACATTCAAAAAGAAAATGTGCAGTCTTCGGCTTTAACTCACACTTTAAAGTACTCCATCAATACGGAACAAATAATCAGGTCTATTTCACCAATGCAACAAATCTAGATAATCATTATTTTCTAACAAAGGTAAAAGCTGAGTAAATATAATTGTGGTTTGTGTATTGAGGACCTAAAAAAGTTAAATACAGAATAGACTTCAAAATAACACTCACAACTTACAAAGCTCTAAATATCCTGGCCCCAACCTATCAATCTGACCTCCTCCACCGTCACATATCCACCCGTTGCATCCGTTCGGGAATTGCCAACACCCTAAAGACCACCAGGACTAATTTCAGGACCTGGGTTGCAGTCGAATAGTCAAAAAATCAGCTCCTATCTTCTTTTCCTATCCACTATTCCTTGACCTCTGTGTGAAACGTCACAGGGTTAAGGAATAGTGGATAGGAAAAAAGATGTGTACTCTCATGTTCCGATTAACCCAGCTTCCCCAAATGTCTTTCTTTTTGGTGTCTATATACGCTGGGATCCGGAGTCATGGATGATCCTGCGGTCCTGTGTCCTGGATCGCGAGTCGTGGCTGTGGCCCTGGATGGATATCCTCGTGGATTCATCTTCCTATTATACACACATGCATTTCCAAACATTTGGACTACCTATGTTGCAAATGTATTATCTTTTCAATTTACACACGACATCTATTGCACGTCTGTCCGTCCTGGGAGAGGGATCCCTCCTCTGTTGCTCTCCCTGAGGTTTCTCCCATTTTCCCTTTAAACTGTGGGTTTTCTCTGGAAGTTTTTCCTTGTACGATGTGAGGGTCTAAGGACAGAGGGTGTCGTATTGTCATACTGATATTCTGTACACACTGTGAAGACCACTGAGACAAATGTAACATTTGTGATATTGGGCTATATAAATAAACATTGATTGATTGATTGATTGAGGAGAAGAGACTGCAGCGCTTTGAGAATCCGACTGCACTTTCACTATCCGACGTATTCATGATGCGCCAGCGGACGTCATAAATGTGCGTCTGCTGTAGAGAAACTACCGTTTTTTTATACAGCGGACTACATGGATGGTTAATAAGAACGGCGGACTACTGTGAACGTATCTAGATACTTTGCACCGTGCTCTTATGGAGTTGTTTTATGCTTTATGAACGTGGACAACAGAGAAACATATATATTCATGACCAAGGTTGTCATTTAAATAAAGAAGTTAAGTGAAACTTATGCTTCACAGTATTAGTCTACATGAATCCCAATGCGTATGATTGTATGAAAAATATTTTAAAATACAGTTGTATTTCCTTTCCTATCATCTAGAGAATTCAAACAGCTCTTATCATGGCTGACACTGAGGTACTTCTGGGTAATTTCACTCCGTTAGGAAGGTTCCTAAGCCAAACTGACAATTCGACCACAACCCTGGGATGCCCTCAGATAGTCAACCACCCTACCAACATTTAAACACATACTCAAAACCCACCTCTTAAAACGTGCTTATTCCTGTTGAAACTGTGCTTCCCCAAAGTCATTAATCCGCCAGTTCATAATGCTTTCTGTTCTACAGTTCTTTTCTAATTTACTTCATTGCATCTTTGTGTGCTGTGGAACATGTTTTTGTAAAGGGACCTAGAAAGGCGCGCTTATAAATTGTTTTGGTTGGAAGGTAGTACCCAAAAAGTTACATTTACCATATGACATTTAAGTTATGGTAGAGAACGTATCAGTTCAACACAGTGATAAGTGGAAAACAATAACTATAGAAAACAAGATATAAGCACTTCTTGACCCACTTTGCATCTGACTGGCTGCTACATGTTTAAATGATGCTTCCTTATCTGCTTCAAAAACATCAAGGTCAAGTTGTTGGTCTTATTGATTTCTAGAGTGCACATCCACATACACTTTTGTTGATTACTTTTGCTGATGACGTAACTAAACTTTCTCTATCTGAAGTTTTACATTAATATTTAACCACAAGTGCTTGTTATCAAAACACGGTAAGGCATCAAAAGAAAATCTTCTCCATGTTCTGTTTATCAGTTTCTCTGAAGCATCCCTTCAGAGAGTCAGAAGTACAGTATTCCCTTTGCAAACAACAAGTCAGCAAAGTTTGTTAAAAAGTAGGAATAGTATATAGACTCAAACCCTCAAAGATGAACTAACTTACACAAGAGATTGGACGGTGGAAAGAGAAACTGAGCATTTAAGGTTTTCTGACAACAAGGTTCAACGAATGATGCAACGTTGTTAGAGACAGAGCACATGGAAAAACGGGCAACGTTTGAACCCAGTAGAATGTTGCGTTTGAGGTTAGAAGCCTGAAATAAGGTCTGTAGTTAACACAAGCTGAAGAGATTTGCATGTTTTGTTCTACAACATTAATACGTCAGTAAAAACTCAACTTGTGAATGTCCGGAGCTTCCATGTGTCATCAATTTGTCGGTTGCTAAAAAGGTGACGAATTAAACTACTAAATGTCATCACGCAAACGCAAGTCCGCCTTCAGTTTAGAGGGGGTGATGTGCTGCCATGATACGGGGATATAGTTTGCATATAGCATTACATTAACTTTTGATTTCTGCCAATTGTATTTATGCTTCAAAAATCCCAAAGTGGCGTTGGTATGTGGAGATTATCCTGATACAAAACATGTCAAGTATAATAAAAATGGACACAAAGGTTTTTTTCTTCCATGTGAGGAATTCCCAATGCTTTTTGTCAGGGAGCGCTTGCGATGCTAACTTCAGAGTCTTCTTGGAAAGAAAAACTAAGAACAATTCTACAAAAATCAGATTGCCAATCTGGAAAAGTGTCTATGTGTAAACAAAATGATATAAAAACACATGTAGAATTTATCTGGATATGGTTAGTTAATTATTTTATATTTATTGTCATTATTACCATTGTAATAAAATGTATCATTACAATAGACAAAGTGATAAAGTATGGTAATTAAACCAAAGCTCCAATTCAAAAACCATACATTCACACCATTTTACATAGATCATCAAAGTCAGTAACAACTAGATTTGGGAAAGAAAGTCATCATATTATAAATAAGTAATAAAAGAGTTGTTTGTGACATTTACTACGTGTGTTGTGTGTAATGTGTGTATTGATGTGTCTTTGTATCCATAGTGACAGGGAGGGAGACAAAGAAATCGGAGAAAGCTTCTGTTGAATATTACTTCAGCAGACTGTAATTAATAATGCAATGTTTACTATAACTGAATAGGGAAAAAAAATAACCTTTACTTGCTCTCCAAATCATTTTCCTCTAGTGTTGTATCTTTGTTTAAATTAGTTTTCACGATTTGAATGTCATAAGCAACTACTTTTGTTTTACTCTTGCAGCAAAACTTTGTTTCTTTGCAGTCAAATATCTCTTATTCTAAACCACACAGAACAGTTTTTTTTTTTTTTTTTTAATCGTACATATTGAAAGCAAGTCACGGCACAGGAGCACTGGGAGAACTGAGGTGCAGGTAAAAGGAAGATGTGATAGATCAATATACTGACAGACAGATGTTGCCCGTCAATTCAGAAGATTCACCAAAGAGAAGGAGGTGATAATATTATAAACAAGGTGCATTTTGAGATCACAACGAAAACGGCCAAGACACATATTGAGTCCAGAAAATGGATGTTATTAAGGGTTGTAAATGTAATAAGCCTATGTCTAAAATGGACAACATTGTTAGGAGATTTAAACATATAGCGATTCTGCACTGCCTCCTGCAACAGTGCAACACAATAACACAGATAAAATATAATAGAACAGTGCAGAATAGTCTATACAGTATTTTGGGAGGGTGTGTCACTTTGCTGAAGCATAGTTTTGACCAGCTATCCAGGCCAGTCTCTAAAGACTCCAAGGTGTAAAAATGCTGCCGCTGGAGTAGACTGGAAGTAATGCTGATATCATGTCTACCATATCCTCTTAAAATACTCTGTCCAACAATATCATTCTCAGGAAGAAAGGTTTTTTTAACGCTTGTTACGTCCCCACTAAGGTCTAGGGGACCTGGAGACAATAACGTACAACCAATAAATATGAGAGAGTCAGAGTAAAGGTTGACGAAAGGTTTATTCCTTGTAACCCATCATAACAGAAACACTCTGTTGGTGGTGAGGAGGAGGAGGAGGATTGTGCCAAACAAAAGAGCATAACAAAACCAGGCCTATCTCTACAACTATCCTTTGAAACCAAACTCAAACAAAAACCCTCACTAACTAACTACAAAGAATTTGACAAAACAATATACAGGGGTGGCAACAATCCGCTTACCTAGTGTGTCTAAACAATAGTTAGCTAGGTGGTGAGAAATGTACAGGGTACCCCAGACTTACCTAACTCCTCCACCTCTTAACACACACACATTAACAAAGGTCAGAGTATTCAAAGAGCTTTTGTTGCTAAACACAGCCGTGTTCCTTCCTCAGCAACAGGCCCAGAGTGAGAGAGAGAGAGAAGACTTCCTGGGTGCCTCCTTTATGGTCGGCCCTGGTTGCTGATAGGCCAGCTGAGGGTGAGAGGATCCAATCAGCCATCAGACTCAGGTGCACAGGCAGATACCGATCAGCTGCTGATTAGCTGTGCAGAAGACTATAGAGGCTTCTCAATACTCAAATTTCCCCTCCTCGACTACTCGACTCCTCGGTCCTCCGGTAGTGACCCGGAAAAGAATTTCAGCGCGCCATTTTGAAGGACGTCTCATTTCTCTAAATGCACACCGAGGACCGAGGATCGAGCGTCGAGGAGGCTCTCTGGAGGAGCTATAACCGAGTATACACTGATGGTTCCTCCACGGCTCCTCCGCGGATGCATTTCCGGGAACGGTGGAGACGTGACGCACGGCCGGACTTATCTCAGCCAATGACAGCTCTGCATGCATCCCCTGGATATTATTTTAGAACCTGCTCTCATCGCAACGCGATGTTTACAGTGAGAACAGCTGTGAGGTGCAGAAAGCAGAGCAGTGTGTAAAATATATATCACTCAGTATAACAGGCATACATTATTCTCTTTATTTGCTTTAGTTTAGTAGATATCTACAAACAAAGAGTCGATATTTTTCTAAGACCATTTAGTGCTTCACATAATAAAATATACAACGGCTGTAGCCTGATTATGCTTTAGGAGCTGTGTGTGTGGTACAGTGTGTAGGTGTGTATTGTACAGTGCGCATATGTGGTGGACAGACAGGTCCCAGTTGGTTTGGTGTCCTCTGCTTACTTTATTACTTTTGGGCCGTAATTTCAATTCCCCATTTCAGCGACCAGAGAGAGGGGGGGGGGGATATATCCAGTCTCTGATTGTGTTACGTTATTATGAGAGTGCTCTCATACTTTAAATTGCATATATTTATATAAATATATTTGTGTGTGTGTGTCCGCATCTGTAGCCTGTTATTGTCTCATTATACCGCACTCTCAATGAATTCAAAGTAAATATGTGGGGGAACAATGTTCACCTGATGTAACAGAGATTATAAAATATGACAAAACACTCGACAGCTGATGCAGCTGTTGCCACGTAATAATGAACGGACGTCGCTTTAATATGACCGCTCAGAGGAGAGGAGTTCTCATTTCTTTAAACGTCTGCTGCTTCCCCTCCTCTCTCCTCGGTTCCCCTCCTCGGTCCTCCGCTCGCATCTCCTGTGGGCGGGACTAAGTCTCGAGGAGGGGAGTCGAGGAGGGGAAATTTAAGAATTGAGAAGCCTCTAGGGAGAAGAGAGAAATACAGGAGGGAAGGAAAACCACACATGTATGGCACGTAACAACGCTTATTAAAAATAGCAGAAAAACATGCATTCTTGTACTAAGGAGGAATTGACAGAGGATTACTGGAAAAGTACACAGTAATTGTACTTCATAGTACTTGTGGAGGTAGTTTCACTAGTACTGAGTCCTAGTTTAAATCTCCTTACAATGTTGTCCATTTTAGACTAGGCTTATATTTACAGCCCTCAATAACATTCGTTTTCTGGGCTCAATGTGTGTCTTGGCCGATTTCGTTGTGATCACTAAATTCACCTTGTTTATAATAATCACCGTTCCTTCAGCCGGATGCTGTAAAAGTGTATTTTAGCATACGAGTGCTTTTATTTTCAAATCACTTCCGTGAGTTTCACCCCGCCCCTCGCTCCAATGTACATTAGACCATTTAGTAAGGTAAAAAGCAAAAACGCCTCTCAGACGCTCTTCCGTTACTTAAAACAAATGGTCCGAAGATACACGGATTATGGTTGATTGTACATAATGTAATTTGCTTTGGATAAGTGTCAGCTTAATGCAATATAATGTTATATCCATCTTAAGTTATTTCCCAGTGTACTTGCACCTTAAGAAAAGTAGTTATTTGTACTGTAAACATGTTTAATGCTGTGTTTTAAAATAAAAAAGTGTTGGAAACAGCCTCACCAGAAGGGAATTATTGCTTTTTGAAACTTGCATGAGTTTAACCACAGGGTCATTTGGGTTTTATTTGCCGATCCTTCATTCTTTGTCCGGTCTTTTATCAAAACGACAAGCAAACAACTCCTTGAAATGCTTGTTTTCTGAATGGAGTTTGGATCGATTTGCCTTTGGTTTTAAAAGAAACAAGTTAAGCAAGTTGCTGTGAGACTATAATGTATAGTAACAACAGTGCTTTGATTTAAATAACAATGTTAGAATTGCAAAAAATTGAAAAATGTCATTGCCATTGTAAAATGTTTACAATGGCAGTACTAAATTGCTGATTATTATTACTGTAAGGGAAACTTCTGTTGCAATGGAAAGTCAGGAGACACGGGATGAGCAGGAGTTCTGAATGTCAAACACTGATATTTATTTAGAGTATAATACGGCCGGGGAGATCACACAGCATAGTCACACTTGCATGTGGGGCAACCTAGCAATCTCTGAAGACATAAGATAAAATACATGGTCTGTATATCCATAAGGAGGGGCCTAAAAACCCGCCTTATTGTAATCATTACCAGACATTGGAATAAAGAGCCGATTGTATTGGAAACTCTCATGGGCCAAACTTTCCCCACAGGAAAGCAGAGCGCCTCTTGACCTGTGCCCTCCTCAAGTTACAGGCAAGAGCATAGGCGACTAAATGAAAAACATATCTTTGACATAACAGATTCTCAGAAAAACTGAGAATCACTAGACACAAACAGATCGGATTAAAATATTCTCTGACAGTTCCATTCTTTTTATCAATTTATGATAACCAATTAACATTCGTCTAAGAATATTTCAGTCAATACTTAAATCAATAAGCGTCTTAAGAGTTGTGTGGGCTCACATACATCAATTACATCAAAAGTAAAACAAGATTGAAAACCTTTCAATCACCATAATTGAACACAGTCAATCAAAATAGAAAAATCATCTCTCTTCAGTGTTTGACTTCTTTTGTCAAAAGCACAATAATAAACACATGAAATACAAAAATATAATAGCAGAATACATGTTTCAAAAATAAGATGTTTTATCATTTATCACCCAGTTAATCTCAATCATCAAACACAAATTCAAAGTCAGTTTACATCTCAAAGATTTACTTCAAGGCAATTACTTATTAAAACACAATTAGGATTATAAGAAATCCAATTGAGGTATAACATCAGAATCATGACAGATCCAGCTAAAATTCCCAGTTAAGGTATAAATTCACAGTGATGAATCGATCAATCTGTAATCCGTAAAGTTACAGTGTCCTCAATCTATACCATTACTTTACGTTTACTTCAGTACGCTTATTCAAGAGCAAGGCACTTAGTAGTACATACATTTCATTCAAATACATTTGTTCAAAATCTGAAAAGGAAGAATCATACATTTGATTGTATAACATCCTGAAAAGGAAAAATCAAAACACCTGTTCTTTATTCAGAGTGTCAACTGTGTAGGGGGCTTGCCTAAGGGTATTGGCTGCATACAGTCATGTATTTCAACCTCAACGGAGTCCACTGTTCTGGAGCCAAACCAGGGCACAACTGTTACCAAGGCTTCAATCAACAAAGATAGCGTGTGGTTGAGGTGAACATGTTGGATTTGTAGAGTTTAGCCGGACAATTAGCTAGGTTAATGTATTTCTTCACATATATTAGTTTTAAAAACATCAATCGTTTGAAACCGTCAGACAGGTAATTTTTTATTTACTGTATCAACAATGAGAGAGACTAAGCCCTCGTACTGTAAAGGTTGCTCGTTTAAAATGAGTGATTAAGGCCTTTTTTGAAACATCTACATCACCTTCTGATTGTTTAAGTGGAGTGGATAGAACATTTGTTTTTTCTATCTGGTCCAGAAAATGTGCATGCAGTAACACCTGGATTGGGAACCTGGTAATCTGGTTTCCTCATTCTACATTTTACCTGGTAATGATTAAGGATAGTAACATTGTCTGTTATAATATTAGAAATATCTTATTGTTCAATACCTTATAAATCTGAAAATATCAATTAATTTATTTTGTTTAGTGTGAAAGTGTAATCTGATCTGACAAAATATATTTGTCACCACTATTTAACACATATCTGTTCATCGGAAATATAAAACAATCATTAATTGTACATCTGTAATCATCTGGTCATTCAATTAAAATGTTATCTTTGTACAAGAGCTAGAAGAACATGTCCTCCTGACTTGTTCTCCTCCTTTCTTTATGACACAGAATGTCTGGTGTGTGAAGGCATCCTGATACTGTAGATTAGCACTGAGGTGCTGATTGGCTCAAAACTCTTCTTCATCAGAGCACCAGATTTCAAACCCCCCAATTGCTCTGCTCTTTGTGGCTCATTCAGTGAGCACTTTATGATTTCCCAGTGAACCAGAGGCTCATCTGCCTGCATTCCTTCTGCTATCTGCTTGAGAGCAGAGCCTATTCCAAATGGCACATCCAGATGTCCCGACCCGTGATGGAAGAGGTTAGGAAGAAATCTGCCCCTCCAAGAAACATGGAGCCTCTGAAGCCATCGCTCGTCCTGCAGAGTTGTCTGAGCAGAAAGATGAAGAAGCATCCCATATCCTCAGAAAGTTGAAGATTAGAATCCTCTCATCTCGAAAGACCTCGTGCCTCCTTGCCCGTGGATGGGGGTGCCCTCTGCAGCCGGAGAGTGTGATCCTCTCTCTCTGACCCTTGGCCTTCAGAGCTGTCCTAGTTATTGGGTTAACACTTGATAGAGATGTTTTCCTGAGTGCAGACAACTCAAGGTAATGGATTAGCACATTATCATTCAATTACAAAAATAGGATAGGCTCCTCAGAATTATTTGGGAGCCTTCCTGACACATGCACATGCATAAATGTAAGGTTTGTGTTAGTCATTTAACATGCAAGAATCATAAACTCATCAGTCCAAAGCAGAGACATTTTATTTTAGGTTAAATGTGAGCTAGTCCCTGTGGATATAACCCTTTTCCAATTATTCTAAATGTTATTTTAATTCACCATTTACCGTTTTATAAAAGATTAGTTTATCAGGAGAACATTTCCTCTTCCATAAAACATAGGTTTGAGAAATTAATGTTTCAATATGAGATCAATTACTCAAATATAATTGACTCTCCCCTCCCTTTTCTTACATATGTCACATAATGTAATAACAACGTAGGAGTCTATTTAAACATGGTATTGTCTATAAGCTATTAATCGAGAAAAGTCAGTATCAGCTGTGCGCAACTAACAAAAACAATTGTGAGAAACATATATTATTCAGGAAATGCACACCTTTGTTGAAAAAACAAAGTATAGCCGATTTGGGAGGAAAAGCTTCACCCCTTTAACATCTGAGTTACCACTGAAGGCATAGCATGAATGATAGTGGGCGTCTGAGGGTGTCATTACTGAGAAATGTCAAACAAATTAAAAACCTTACATTTGAAAACAGGTTTGCATCCCTCCACTTAAGGTGACGTTATCATTGGAAACAATAAAAACGAACTATTTTGATATAGAATTGATATAGAATAAATTGAATCGTTAGAGCAGAACAGAATGGTTGTATTTGTTTAGCCTAAGTTCCGTGCAGCCTCTAGTTTCACCAGGTGGAAACATGGTCTATATAATGTGAATACATGTAGAAGTAGACAGTAAGAGGCCCCTGACATTAGGCCTATACCAAAAATAGTAGGGGATTTTCACAGCTTGCCAATCTTACAGGCATCCTCTGCATAGCAGTATGGATAGCCTTAAAAAAACAAACAAACCACTCCGTGGTAACGAGAGTCATATTTCTGACCCTTATGCCCTAAGTGAAGCCGTTAGTCTCATCTGACTGACCCAAGGGTTTGGTGCTGGTGTGACCGGGAGGCTTCCAAGTGTTCAGAGCAGACGTCAAGCTTTCAGTTCAGGGCTTGGTGGGGGGGGGGAAGCAGACCCATTTGAGACAGTATCAATGGCTTGTAAAGTTCAGTTTGAGGAATGTCATTCTCTCTGGGAGCAGAAAATGGTGTCCATTCTCGGACCAGACCATTAATGTCATGTAGAGCAGTCATAGCATCTCTGTGACTCCACTCAGCCGGACTGCAGCAGAGCAGAACTGGGTGACTTTTTAGTGAAGCCGTGGAACCACATACCAACAAAAGGGACACAGGGTCATCAATGTCTCTCTTTACCATTGGCCTAATCATAAAACAAATTAGTGGGAAAAATGTGGAACACTAATCCATCATGTGAAATGTTGAGTTAATTTAAATAATTACTTATGGGTTGCAATCAAATTATCATTAACATTAGAACTAAAGTCAGTTAAAATAGGACTTGCACGGATCAGAATCTAATCAATACATTTTCCCAGCTCTGTAATGAAAAGGATAACAAGCAGGGATGCAAACTTGGCACCTTTTGAATCCAAAATAGGTCGTTTGTGTGATTCATGTAGATCTGCAATAAAATATTATTGGGGTATGGGCAGGGTTGCCAACTTTGGGTACCTGGCTGGAGTGAGATTTTGATATCATGGGTTTAATTACACACATGCGCACAAAATGACTGCTATCGTGTCAGTAGCGGGACCTTAGCATATATTTAGGATATATATATAATATATATATAAATACACAATATTGGACACAGACTATAAAAGGGCACACAGTTTCATTCACTAATGAAAGTCAAACACATGTTTGTTTCCACTGTTTTATTGTGTGCCTGTCACGATAAGCAATTAATTGACTTATCGGCTCCCGAGTATTTGTGTTGGGTAATCTATGGTAGGGCTAACCCATACAGTGGTGGGGCTCAAATCAGTATTTGAAATGTAATTACATACACGCTATATCGCCCCATTGACGGTGAAACGCCACGCGTGAGGTTTGGATTATTTCCCTGTCTCAATCCAAATTGAACTGTATGAAATAAAAAGGGACATTTGTCTAGTAAACAAAAAAGCGACCTGGAGCCAAACCTGCAATTTCCCCACAGGTAAAAGGTTGACATGCTGAAAACCCAACTCCCACAGTGGGTCTGGGGGGATTTTTTGAAATACTAACATAAAATACACATTCTCTCTTGAGATGAAAAAATAAATCAATCTATTACTACACGACATATTTAAATGAAGCTGAACCTGCTGCTCCTCACAGAGGGAAGAGGCTGTGTGAATTACTTTACATTGTGGATAAGGGTGGATAGCCCCCATTGTTCTGTGTGTGACAATGGAAGACAGCCCACACACCTATCAATCATCAAACCGTGGGGTCTTATTTCATTACGTGATGATTTCTATCAACACGTAATGTTGTATCGATGTATATAGAGATGTATTACCGCACACTTATTCTCCGTCGGGATTTCCTGCAACAACACCACGCCGTTATCTTGATTCTGATAGGCCAGAATCCATTATCAAAGATGTTCTATTGAGAAGGCGATCACTACGTGACAATCTGCAGCCGCGAGCTGTTATGTGCCAACATTGCCCGCATGGTGTTCTTCTTTTCATTTTTTTTTTTATTAAATATTATAATGAATGTCTTCCTGCACGTCGGCTCTGCCTTTGGATATAATAAGGCTATGCTTTTCCGCTAAAATTGTCTAGCTTAAGCAGCTATATTACCTATGGATGTGTTCGTTAATATTAACTGTGTGTTCCGGAGTGAGTCTTACAGACTGGACCGCTGGTGAACAGCTGTTAGAACGGGCCGTTCAGGTGTTCAGAGCAGAGCTCCCTGTCGGAGCAGCAGAGCGTGAAGTGAACTGAAAAATGTTCTGGCTAACGTTAGCTTTAGTACTCAGATCTTATTCTTGAGTAAAAGTAGAATTACCAGAGTGTAGGAATACTATGTTACAGTAAAAGTACTGCATTCAAAATGTTACTCAAGTAAAAGTATAAAAGTATTCTCATCAAAATATAGTGGAAATAGCGACAGTAAAGGTAGTCGTTGTGCAGATTGGTCCATGTCAGAATAATATATATGATATGTTTTATAATGATTGATCATGAAAGTGTTCTCAAAGCTGGTAAAGGTGCAGCTAGAATGACTTTGTATACTGCAGGGTAGCTTGTGGATTTACTCCAGGTGGAACTAAAGTCTGATTTAACACTTGATTATATTTCACTTAATTCATCCAGATCCGTAAAGTAACTAAAAGGTATGAAATACATGTAGCGGAGTAGAAATACACCATGTACCTCTGAACTGTAGAAGAATAAAGTAGCAAAACATTTAAATACTCAAATAAAGTACAAGTATCTCAAAATAGTGCCCAAGTATAGTACTTGTTGAGTTTATGAACTTAGTTACACCAGTGGCTATACAGATAGAAAGACTAAGCCTTGCACAGAGGCATGAAAATACATTTATGAAAATGCTCAACAGTGCTGGCAAAATTATAAACTGACTGCTACACAATTAAAATAAATGCTTTTATATATATTTCTATTAGATGTGAGTCTTTAGCGTTTCTGTTATTACTATCACTGCTACTTTAGTTGTTCTGCCTGCGAAAATCATCTGTTACTCCTCACACAAAGTGGATAGGCAAATACACATCCAAAGTGTGTGTGTGTGTGTGTGTGTGTGTGTGTGTGTGTGTGTGTGTGTGTGTGTGTGTGTGGTTGTGTGTGTGTGTGTGTGTGTGTGTGTGTGTGTGTGTGTGTGTGTGTGTGTGTGTGTGTGTGTGTGTGTGTGTGTGTGTGTGTGTGTGTGTGTGTGTGTGTGTGTGTGTGTGTGTGTGTGTGTGTGTGTGTGTGGTTGGGGGTAGCCTGCTTCTGAGAGTTCCTTTCAATCTCCAGATGTTCCTCTTTGTGCCTAGGCCATAAAACCCCCCAATGGTCGCTCCGTGGTCTGCTCAGATTCTCTCCCCCTCCAGAGGTCACACCTGTCTCTGACCCCGTGTGCTGCGTTTTCTTTTAATTTTGCAGCACCTTAGGAGCAGAGAAAGGGGGAGGTTTTGTCCAAAAATGTAAACTTCTTCATGGGCAAAATAGCACCATATTTTAACTGTCCCTGACTTGTCTTTAAAACGTTCTTTAAGTTCTGAATTAAGTCTTCTGTTATGTAGCGGAAGATCCCATTTAAAAAAATCAAGAGCAAAATAGTTTAGTTGAAAAAAACTTCTCTGTCTGTTCGGATTTGGAAATATCATGATTTATTGTGTGGGCTCGTGAAAGAGAGAAGGAGAAAACAACATCTATCTTTGAACTGCAATTACTTATCTTAAAAAGATTGCAACATTATACTCCTTTAAAAATCGCTCAATTCATTTAAACACATTTATTATGTACACAATAAAACCTCAACAAGTATATTTATCCTGGCTTAACCAGCGACCTTTACTCTATTGTTCATGAGCTCAGTATTTGACAACTATCATAATTGTAGTAATGTCTGTAGACCAATTGTACTAGAAATAATTTGAAACAGTTTAATAAAGAATGTTAAACTATATTTAAACTGTAATTGAACTTCAACTTATATCAATTATCTGATTCCAGTGGCCAGTTGGAACAGACAATCAACAAAGTTTTCATTTTGCAGCAACAGCGCAAAAGGTTTCAATCACAATGAGTATCATGTCTGAGTCTGGTTCTGTCTTATCTGCTTTGTTTCGGAATGTGTTCAATACATTACGTTTTTTTTTCATTATTACCATACAATACATAGATTAAGAATAAATTAAACAAATAATACAACATTGACCTAATTGAGCAGACAGATTTTTTTTGTTTAACCCTGATTTCCTCAGGCCGGTATTTATGACCCGCAGTGATGCCTCTGAGGTTCCCGGGTGTACAGACGCAGGATACAAAAACACTCTTTTGCTATTTATTTTCCTTTTGCAGCACATTTATATTACAATGTATAATTTTGCTTTACATCCCTACATCATCCATTTTTCTCAAGTCATTTACTTTTGGTGAGATAACTAAAGTTTAGTTCATTTTACCCTGGCTGTGGACTGATTCATTATTAGTTGTTACAAAGCATGCACAAGACGGCGGGTAGACAAACAAACACGAAACAATTATACAAACAAACATGAACCCGCAACAAATATCAGGTGACAGCAAAACTCATCCAGCTTAATTTAATCCGAATTAGGAGGTTGCAGAGGGGTTAGGGAATTATAGGAATGGAGCACCTTGACTCGCGCATCCACCTTTGTACAAGTGCTAAGATCGTGCCTGAAGACCGTCCAAAAGCGATAACTAGCTTATCCTCTTGCGACAACCACTACTCTGTTCTGGTGGCGCTATGAACCTCCGACCAGGAGAACATTGACTTGTTTTGCTACCCTTTCTCTCCAAAAACAGCACAGTTAACTGTAGTCCACGACCAGCCTATACATCCGCCATTGAGTCCACCCCAACGGTGAAACACAGTTTTGTTTCTACGCTTGCTTGCCACTGCCCACCTGTGATCAATTAGCCTATAATTGTTATTTATGCACCCCGGACCGCCACCAGCTGCTCCAGCAACATAGGGAACGCTTTCAAGAAACGCAGGAAATGCTCCTCCAGCAGAGTAGAGAGCTGTGGCGCGTCAGGTGATGCACGCACCACGTGCTGTCCCAGAATTTCCAGCAATGCAGAAAATGGTCACAGACAACGATTGCTTTTAGACCATCCCATTTTTAATTGAGATGGCGGTGGTGTGAGTTAAAGCTTAGACAAAAGGGCTGTGACTTTCTTCCTCTCATCTGCACGGCTGCAGCCACCCAGACAGGGGAAGTATTTACACACACACCCCCGACTACTGCTGGAGCCATGCCCACACAGGCAATGGAGGAAAATATCTCTGGCTGCTTATTTTAAACTGCTGTTCTTTTTATTTAATCCAGTACCCTGTCTTCCAACAACAGCCAAATGTAACAACTCATCAGTTATGAAAACACAGCTCGATGCCACATTCCCGCCCGCATACCACGCTTCCCATTTTATAATTGTTCTGTTTAGTTCCAAATCGATAAATAGTGTGATGAAAATAATATGTAGCACTTTGTGCTCCTTCTTCTCTGCCTGCTGTTCCCCAATTCACACACACCCCGCAGCAGCAGCAAGCAGATTTGAGCCGATGCCCTGCTGTTAATTTAACCAGTTGACCACTGAGACCTCCATAATTCGGCGAATACAAATCTATCACATTGCTCCTAATGCAGAAGCTTCACTTTACTGATGCCCTTCTTTAAAGTCTCTCCGAACCCACATTTGGTCACACCCCCAGATGTAAAGAGTAGAGAAACAAAAAAAAATGCCGCTCAGTTTCACAGGTAATTTTATGATACCGTCAATCACAGATTCTGGTAAGGCAATGTCCAAATTGAAATCACACTTACCAGTCTCTGAAGATATTTTGGTATCCTGTCGTGACGCCAATTTGTAAGGGAAACTTCTGTTGCAATGGAAAGTCAGGACTCAGAGAGACACAGGATGAGCAGGAGCTCTGAATGTCAAACACTGATATTTATTAAGAGTATAATACGGCCGGGGAGATCACACAGCATAGTCACACTTGCATGTGGGGCAAGCTAGCAATCTCTGAAGACATAAGATAAAATACATGGTCTGTATATCCATAAGGAGGGGCCTAAAAACCCGCCTTATTGTAATCATTACCAGACATTGGAATAAAGAGCCGATTGTATTGGAAACTCTCATGGGCCAAACTTCCCCCACAGGAAAGCAGAGCGCCTCTTGACCTGTGCCCTCCTCAAGTTACAGGCAAGAGCATAGGCGACTAAATGAAAAACATATCTTTGAAATAACAGATTCTCAGAAAAGCTGAGAATCACTAGACACAAACAGATGGGATTAAAATATTCTCTGACAATTACCATCTCCCTAATGTCAGAATGCTAAAACATTGCAAATTAGCCCTAAACACAAAGTACAGCTGAGGATCAGATAGGCAGGTATGTGACCAGTTTGATTTAATGATCCAGCAAGAAAAGTTAAGGGACTAATACACTTATAATTTATCCTGGGTAGAACTTATAAGTCTGTACTATTTTAGTGTTCTGAACCCACAGTAGCTCCCCTGGTTGTGGGGTAACAACTGAAGCAAGGCTGAGTCCCTGTCTCAGTGGCATCAGAGTGCATTTCAGTCTTATGCCTTAAATGAAACATTATGAACATTCATTTGCAGGTTGTATTGTGGCCTGGTGGAAGAGTAAAAAATCACTTCTACAGATTTAAAAACATAATTGAATCAGTATACCCAACACTATCTAAGACTGGTGCAATTTTCTGACATTCCCAATTGCGCAATTTGCTGCAATGAATCTTGTCATGGCTTATGGTGTTACAGTGCACAACACACAGTACAGTTAAGAAGAATATGCAGTTTAAGATTTAAACCCACAATTTATACAACCACTTAAAACAATCTTAGGAAAATAGTCAAACTTAATATAATTTAGTTCCATTCAGTCTGTTTGTATTGGCTAAATTATAGAGGCCCCGAGGGAAATATGCAGATGTTAAGCAGGCGCAAAGTGTAGACTACATATTTATGAAAACTGATCAGGAAACTTTGTTAACCATTGTTGACCATTCCTATGTTTTCTTTGAGATCTCTATTTCTGTTCACACAAATGTTCAAAAAGAGGTAACCACAAAGCGATATTTAAATGAAGCTTAGCGCAAGTTCAATAAGGAAGACCTAACACGAGTCACTTACACGTCACTCTATGGCTCCCTTCCCCCCTCATTAAATATGAGGGCGTCACCCCTCAGCAGCCAATAGCTGCACATGCTAAATTCCTTAAATGCCTGCTCTTCCTCCCTGTCAGTTGTCATTTACAGATGACCGCAAACAGTAGCAGTAATACTACTCCTCCTCGTGAGAAAAACAAACAAACAGAAAAACTAGCGCAAGATGTCCAACTCGGACAATTCAGACGAACCTGGTATGGATATCTTTGATCCCGGTTCGACTCCCCACAGCGGCCTATCATCGGAGGTAGACTTCCTCATCGCCCGACTCTTGCAGCAGGTCATCCCCACAGCCCCAGGCCTCACTCTCTCGCAGCTCCGAGAGCTCTCGGATCAGGTCTCCAGCACAGCTCCCCAGCCTGGGGAAGCAGCCCCAAGCAGCTCTCCAGAGAGACCAAGGCGAGGACGCGGCCGAGGCCGCGGAGGAAAAAGGACCAGGAAATTGAGCCCTCCAGGACCCCGTCCGCCTCCCAAGTCCACCCCTTCCCAGGCTCACCAGGCCGGGAGCGGGGAGAGTAGCGTGGCCAGCACCCTGCAATCCCTGGATAGCTCCATAAGAGCCATCGATGCTCGCCTTCAGGCCATTGAAGACTCCGGCACAGGAGCGTCAACGTCTGTCGCACTCCCCCAGTCCCGCTGGGGTTTTCAGGTCAGGGTGTTCCACGCATCCCAGCGGCAGCTCATCCTTATTCTCTGGCTTTGGCCCTCCCAGCCCCCCCTGCAGGTAGGCCTTTTATTTCCCAAGCCGCTAACATCTCCACACGGCTTAGGTCAACAATTCTTGAAGGGAAGGATGTTAACCTGCTTAGCCTTATTCTGCCCTCCCCGGAGTGCGATAAAGCCATCGCCACAGGAGGAAATATCACCGCCGTCTTTAAGACCGCAGACCCCAGGCTCATCAGAGACATCAGCGTAGGGCAATTTATGGTAGCTTTCGGCATCTTCCGTGACGTAATCTGCTCCGTCTACCCTGAGAGAAGAGTAGAATTAGATGCATACATGGCCATTATCGGAGATATCAACCTGAGATACGGTAAATCCATCTTCTACCAGTATCACAAAAGCTTTTCTAGTAAAGCAGCGCTTCACCTAGCGCATAGCAATATCCGCCTCGACTGGTCAGTGATGGACATCGAGCTGCTCGTGATGGCTACCGGCGGGCAATCCGCTATTTCCTGCAACAGCTGCGGAGCGCAGGGCCACATCGCTGCCCTCTGCCCATCAGTGCCTTTCTCCGCGCCCAGAGCCTCTCACATGCAGTATTCCGGAATCGATAGACCAAACCGTCAGGTGCCCATGAGATATGAAGATAAACTCTGTGCTAGATTCAACGAAAATGTTTGTACTCACCCCTATTGTGCATTTCTCCATATCTGTAGTTTCTGCTAGGAGGCACGTGCCACGTATAGGGTCACCTGTGGTTCCGTAAACGCATCTCGGTGCTGTGCGACAACCAATCAGTGGTTGAAATAATCAATAAGGCGCGCTCCCAGTGCAGCGACATCATACCATTCATGAGAAGCATTACGCGTTCCTCCATAATCCACAACTTCATCATCACAGCTCGCCAAACATCCCCGGTCACCTCAATGTCGTCGCTGACTCCCTCTCTCGCTTTCATTTCCAGACATTCCGGAGCCTCTGCCCGGAAGCCAGCTCACAACCAGTCGGAATCCCTCCACTTCATCTCCTCTCTCTGCACTAATCAAGAGTCCCCTAGCTCGGCACCTCGAGTCTGCCAGATTCTATATGAGAAAGGGCTTAGCTGCATCCACCCTCAGATCCTTTGATTTCGCTTGGAGAACGTTCGCTTTCTTCTGCCGCTCAGTAAATGTTCCCCTCAAACATGTCCTCATCTCCACCGTGTGCGCCTTTATGGGCTAATGCACCACTGATCGACACCTCAAACCCCAGTATATCCGGAGCCTCTTAGCAGGAATCCAATTTAACGTTCGCTGCTCCGATCCTAGCTTTCCCAACCTATGCTCAAACCCTACGGTTAAACTCATCCTTAAAGGGCTGTATAAGACATTTCCCCCCGCTGCAGACCCGAGGCCCCCCATCACGCTCCCCGTTCTGCACCTCATGCTGTCCACACTCAGGAAAGGATTATTCTCCCCCTACATCGACGCGCTGCTCGATCCTGTATTCCTACTAGCCTTCTACGCGCTCCTCCGACCCGGTGAATTCACCACAGCTTCCCTCACGTTCGACCCCAGTCAAGACGTCTGCCTCTCCGACCTAGTCTTTAACACCAACCACTTTAGTCTTAGCCTCAAACACTCCAAATGCGGAGGAGCCTGCTCAGTCATCACAGCTCGCATCGATTCCCCGTTCTGCCCTTTTAATTCCATGATTAAATTCCTGCGCTGCAGACCCTCCACCAATCCGTCCTCACCACTTTTTCTCATCAAAGGAAATGCCCCCCTAACGCTTCGCCTGTTCACCTTCTACCTCAAGCAAGTCCTCACTAAATCCGCGGGCCACCGTACACCCCCGTGGCAGTTACAAAACAAAGAAAAATAAAGAAAGAGTAAAGAAGGAAAAGAAAGAGATATCCTGTGAAGTCAGGCGTGGACTCAGGCCACCGTACACTCCGGTGTCAGTTACAAATCAAAGGAAAAAGAAAGAAAGATAACAGAGTAAAGAAAAAAAATATATATATATATAGCCTGCGAAGTCAGGCGTGGCGGATGGCCACGTACACTTCGGTGTCGTAGCTTCGGGCTACCGTACACTTCGGTGTCGTGGACGTTGGGCCACCGTTACAAAACGAAACCGCTCGCTCCTCGGTGTAGTCAAGCCCTGCTGGCCAGGCATGCGACCCGCAGGTCGTTTTCAGGTAAGACCGGCACTGATTTCGGCAGTCAGAGTCTCAGCATGACCCGTAAGCTCCGGCAGTGATTCCGGCACTATGTCGCTCATATATGTGTTAATCTATTATCTTTCCTTCCCAGATCACCAGTCACCCCACAAGGTAAGCAACTCAGTTCATCTCAGTATTTCATACTTCACTGGTTTTGGGGATTTCATCGGAGCGGTGCTTTCCCTCCTGAATGATTATCCTGCAAACCGGGGCCTAGTCGCCAAACACCATTACATTCTCCTGTTGTATTATCATGGCAATCATTTCATTCATATGATGTGTAAACAATAAATATGTAATTCTTACATCACGTCTCTCAGGTTTGAACTGAAAATACTAGGGAAATGTTTACTCAGCATTGTTCTACCACACTTGCCCCTGCTAACACCTCAGTAAATGAGCTAGTAGATCATTTTAATTCAAAAATTAAAAATGTTATAGATGCCATTGCTCCAATTAAGGTAAAGGAAGTGACTGGGAAGAACATATCTCCATGGAGAAAGGCCATGACCGTGAAAACAGAAAAAAGAGAATGTCGAAAAGCTGAACGCAGGTGGCGAAAAACAAATCTCCAGGTTCACTTTGACATTTATAAAGAGAGACTTGGCCTTTATAATTTGGAATTGAAAAACGCACGACAATCGTTCTTCTCTGACATCATTACCAAAAACAACGCACGTGCCTTGTTTGCTACCGTCGACAGACTAACTAACCCCCCAGTGTCAGAAGCCTCTGAATTTCTATCCACCAGGGCGTGCAATGATTTTGCCTCCTTCTTCACTGACAACATTCAGAAAATCAGACAAGCAGTCAGTGCCTCTGCATCAGGAACAGCAAATGTGTTGTCTCTGTGTCCACTTAACATCAATTCAGACATCATGACACAATTCCATCAGATTAATGATAAAAACCTAGAGGACATTATACAACTTCTGAAATCCTCCTCCTGCTGCCTTGATATTATTCCAACAGGATTTTTCAAAGATGTTTTGCCTTGCATGGCCTCAGAACTACTTCATATAGTAAACAAATCTCTTCACTCAGGTATTTTTCCACAGGCCCTGAAAACTGCAGTCATTAAACCGCTCTTAAAAAAGAATAATCTAGATGCTTCAGTAATGAACAATTACAGGCCCATATCAAACCTGCCATTTCTAGGTAAAATCATAGAAAAAGTTGTTTTTCAACAGTTGAGTAATTTCTTGCATTTAAATAACTGTTTCGATGTGTTCCAGTCAGGCTTTCGTCCAAACCACAGCACTGAGACTGCTCTTGTAAAGGTCTTTAATGACATCCACTTAAAGACAGACAGTGGCAGAACTTCAGTGTTAGTATTATTAGATCTCAGTGCTGCGTTTGACACTGTTGACCACAGCATATTACTAGACCGACTGGAAAACTGGGTGGGACTTTCGGAAACAGTTCTAAATTGGTTTGAATCCTACTTAAAGGACAGAAACAACTTTGATTCTATAGGTAAATACACATCTGAGTTGACAAATATGACATGTGGGGTTCGTCAAGGCTCCATCTTGGGGCCTCTTCTCTTTAACATCTACATGCTACCACTGGCTCAGATAATGAAGAACAACAAAATAAGTTACCATAGCTATGCAGATGACACACAAATGTACGTAACAATTTCACCAGGAGACTATGCTCCAATTCAAACACTGAGTAAGTGCATTGAACAAATTAATGACTGGATGTGTCAGAACTTTCTCCAATTAAACAAAGATACAACTGAGGTAATGGTTTTTGGAGCCAAGTCAGAACGTATAAAAGTTAGCGCTGAGCTTCAGCCTGCAATGTTCAAAACAACAGATAAAGCCAGAAATCTAGGTGTAGTCATGGACTCTGACCTGAGTTTCAACAGTCACATTAAAACAGTTACTAAATCAGCCTACTATCACCTAAAGAATATATCTAGGATTAAAAGACTAATGTCACAGCAGGATTTGGAAAAACTTGTCAATGCCTTTATCTTCAGTAGACTCGACTACTGCAATGTTGTCTTCACAGGTCTCACTAAAAAATCTATTATAAAGCTGCAGCTGATTCAGAACGCCGCTGCTCGAGTCCTCACTAACACTAAGAAAGTGGATCACATCACTCCTGTTCTGAAGTCTTTACACTGGCTTCCTGTGTGTCAATTTATGACCTACTGCTAAATTATGAACCATCCAGATCTCTCAGGTCTTCAGGGACTGGTCAGCTTTCTGTCCCCAGAGTCATAACTAAACATGGTAAAGCAGCGTTCAGTTATTATGCTCCAAATATCTTGAACAATTTCCCAGAAACCTGCAGGTCCGCTGCAACTCTTACTACTTTTAAATCCATGCTGAAGACTTTTCTTTTTGTCGCTGCTTTTAATTGAACTATTCATATCTTAAACTGCACTGTAATTTGTATCCATGTATTTTTCCTTTTAATGTTTATTTTATTAGCTTTTCTTTTTTAATGCTTAATATCTTTCATTTGTTGTAAAGCACTTTGAATTGCCTTGTGTTGAAAAGTGCTATATAAATAAACTTGCCTTGCCTTGCCTTGCCTTGCCTTGCCTTGCCTTGCCTTGCCTAAGAAAATAATGAAAATGTATTGCACATAAGAAGCACTTCCTATCCTGACTTAAAGGAGTATGTTGCTGCTATAAATAGCCCTCCTCACCTTTCCTGGTTTGTTGCCATGCCAACTACTGACAATAAAGTGGCTGAGAAACATTTCAGAGTCATCTGTTTGCATTATGGCGCTGTACGCTCCATTATGCTGAAAAAGACTGGCAGCACATTTTGAAGGCCATATTATTTAAGGATGGCTCTCAGTGTTAATCAGTAATGATTTCCTACTCTTAGACATAAACAAAGACAGTCCCAGATATTGCAGGTCCATTTGTGTTAAAAATACATTTATATTGCATCTATATTGTATACACCAAGGGTATATATTATAGGAATTGTATTGGGATGAGTGTCGAAAAGCATGAGTGTTATGCTGCCATAGTAAATACAGGACCACAATATTATAGTCAAATATTGAGGTTTGATGTATTCTAGAATACATCAAACCTCAATATTTGACTACGACGCATTTTAAACCGTTTACGCGATATGAGTGAGTGGGATGCTCTTCAATTACAGTAGCAGTAATAAGAAATGAACTGAAGATTATTACAATACGAAAAAACAAGCATAGCGCTTACACCCAAAAATATTTTACAAATAAACAACCTCTGAATATTTTTGGGAAATAATAGTTATATTATGAATACATATCAAATGTTGAAAGTACAAGAGTTATCAGCAAAATGTACTGACAGTATCAAAGTAAAACTAGTCTTTTGGCATAATGGTCCCTTGTGTGTGAGTGCTAATATATAATTTGATTATTAGAACTTTAGCACGACGGCACGAACAGTGTTATAACGTTTAATAATTGTTTAACGACTGCCTGTTTTGTTGGATGGTTAAATGTCAAGAGGCGAGCAGGATAACAAAGTGAAGCTAAAGCAGAAGTGATTGAAGGAAGAAGATTCGACCTGTGTTACTTGTGCAAGTTTGAGAGCAGCGTTCACTTGTGTTTACTGGCATCACTTAAACTGGACACCCTGGCGAGGATGCCAATCCGGCATACCCCGTCAATTCTGTCTGAAGTTGAGTATAACTTTTCCCTCTTTGTGTGGCTCTCTGTCATGTGTTCCTAATCTTGCCGTTATCTCCTCACATGCAGCTGCGCACAGTGGCTGCTCCCTGCCATGAACAGACAAGCACAGAGGGGTACTATCGGGGTGAGAGCCAGAGAATTAGCCTTTGCGAATATGCATAAAATCACTTCAATAGACAGAGTGAAAAAAGGGATGGAGACAAAGACATTATCTATGTAGCTGGCATAGATTTCCTCGGATAAGACCGTCTGTAGACTTTTGTTTGAAGGTTTAGACTGTGGGTGTTTGGGGAAGCAATCATACCAATTACTCTGTGTGTCTTGGTGTGTGTGTGTTATAATGAACCCGTTTGTCTTAAATCTTTTGCTCATTCATAAAATATACATGCTACAGATTCCCATTAGAATTGCAATGATTATTTATTATTTCTGCGGGATGAATTATTCAGTTTTTCGGTTTTGCAAATGCGGCACTCAAAAAGATGAGACGATAACAGTTGTCATTAACAGTCACTCTCTCTGCTTCCCCTTCCAACGCTCTGTTGTTGCTGATGTGACACAAAACATTTCATATCTCCGCCCCTATCACTACCTTCGGCCTGGGCCCAGTAATGTCTCGCCCAGTGGGAACTTTGCAAAGGAGAGAAAGAAAATGGGCCACTTTCCAACAGATGTTAATTATATACAATTTAAAGTGGCCCTACTATGCTATTTGGGGTTTTCTCTTTCCTTTAGTGTGTTGTATCGGTTTGTGTGCATGTAAATGGTCTGCAAAGGCTAACATATGTGTGTTCCCTCCAGAGAGAGTTTCTCTCCCACATTCCCCCCCTGCCTGAAAAGCCTCCATTGAACTCCATTGTTTACTTCCATAACATCACTATGGAACACTTGCAATTCTATTGGCTAGCGCTATTGATATGTTAAGGGTGAGGATATTTGCAACACCCCTCTATGTGGTTGACCAATCACAGCAGAGCCGTCCAACTAACACAAAACTAGGGCCACCAGGGTGGGTGGAGGGGGTCCGCAGGACGGGTCTGGGCTGACAGCCCAGGGGCACAGCAGAGGACCAGGAAGGGATCTCGGGCAGACGGCCCGGGGGCAAAGCAGAGGACCAGGAAGGGATCTCGGGCGGACGGCCCGGGGGCAAAGCAGAGTTCAAAAAGGGGAATTCGGGCGGACGGCCCGGGGGCAAGGCAGAGTTCAAAAAGGGGAATTTGGGCGGACGGCCCGGGGGCAAGGCAGAGTTCAAAAAGGGGTTCTCGGGCGGACGGCCCGGGGGCAAGGCAGAGTTCGAGGAGGGGCGAAGACCACAGCTCTCAGGGTACCGGGCAGGAGCCGGTGTTAACCGGACAGTAACCAGAGCCGGTGGGACAGTTGTCAGCAAGATTCCCCACGGAAGAGGACAAGGAGTTGGCAGGACCCCCAGCGAGACATGTAATGTCGAGGCCTCCAACGAAACAGGACACAGGGTTGGCAGGACCCCCGGCAGGAAAGCAGTCAGCGGGGCCTCCAACGGGACAGGACACAGGGTTGGCAGGACCCCCGGCAGGAGAGTAGTCGGCGGGGCCTCCAAAGGCACAGGACATAGGATTGGCAGGACCCCCGGCAGGAGAGTTGTCGGCGGGGCCTCCAACGGCACAGGACACAGGACTGGCAGGACCCTCGGCAGGAGAGTAGACGGCGGGACCTCCAACGGCACAGGACATAGGGATGGCAGGACCCCCGGCAGAAGAGTAGTCAGCGGGGCCTCCAACGGCACAGGACACAGGGTTGGCAGTACCCCCGGCAGACGAGTAGTCTGCGGGGCCTCCAACGGCACAGGACACAGGGTAGGCAGGATCCCCGGCAGAAGAGTAGTCGGCGGGGCCTCCAACGGCACAGGACACAGGGTAGGCAGGATCCCCGGCAGAAGAGTAGTCGGCGGGGCCTCCAACGGCACAGGACATGGAGTTGGCAGGACCCCCGGCAGACGAGCAGTCTGCGGGACCTCCAACGGCACAGGACACAGGGTAGGCAGGATCCCCGGCAGAAGAGCAGTCTGCGGGACCTCCAACGGCTCAGGACATGGAGTTGGGACTCGAGAGACGGCTCGAGAGGGAACTCGATAGGAAATTTGACAGTTGACTTGAGAGGTGACTTGAGAGGTATCTCGAGAGGTGACTTGAGCGGAGACTCGAGAGGAGACTTGAGAGGGAACTCGAGCAGTGACTTGAGAGGGAATTCGAGAGATGACTTGAGAGGGAACTCGAGAGGAGACTCGAGAGGGGACTCGAGTGGAGACTTGAGAGGGAACTTGAGAGGGGACTTGAGAGGGGACTCGAGAAGAGACTCGAAAAGAGACTTGAGAGGGGACTCGAGAAGAGACTCGAGAGGGGACCTGAGAGGGAACTCGAGAGGAGACTTGAGAGGGGACTTGATTGGGAACTCGAAAAGGGACTCGAGATGGGACCTGAGAGGGAACTCGAGAGGGAACTCGAGAGGGGACTTGAGAGGGGACTCGAGAGGAGACTCGGGTAGGAACTTGAGAGGAGACTTGAGAGGTGACTTGAGAGGTGACTTGAGAGGGAACTCGAGAGGTGACTTGAGAGGGAACTCGAGAGGGAACTCGAGAGGGAACTCGAGAGAAGACTCGAGAAGAGACCTGAGAGGGAACTCGAGAGGAGACTTGAGAGGGAACTTGAGAGGAGACTCGAGAAGAGACTCGAAAGGGAACCTGAGAGGAAACTTGAGAGGGGACTTGGGTAGGAACTTGAGAGGGGACTCGAGAGGGGACTAGAGAGGGGACTTGAGGGGTGACTTGAGGAGTGACTTGAGAGGTAGCTTGAGAGGGGACTTGAGAGGGAAGTCGAGAGGGGACTTGACATGGGTCTTGAGAAGGAACTTGTGTCGGTCGGTACGCCGACAGGACACGGGGAGCTGGCGTCGGCTGGAGAGCCAGCAGGAGACGAGGTGCTAGAGTCGGCCGGTACGCCGACAAGACTCGGGGAGCTGGCGTCGGCTGGGGAGCCAGCAGGAGACGAGGTGCTGGAGTCGGTCGGTACGCCGACAGGCCTCGGGGAGCTGGCGTCGGCTGGAGAGCCAACAGGAGACGAGGTGCTGGAGTCGGCCGGTACGCCGACAGGACACGGGGAGCTGGCGTCGGCCGGAGAACCAGTCCTGGAGCAGAAACTGGAGTTGGGACCATGGCTACTGGGGCCGGTACTGAAGCCGGAACCATGGCTGCTGGGGCCGGAGCCATGGCTGCTGGGGCCATGACTAGGGCTGGGACCATTGCTGTGTGGGCCGGTTCTGTAGCAGGGAACATGGCTGCATGGGCCGGTTCTGGAGCCGGAACCACGGCTGTGGGGACCGGTTCTGGAGTCGCAACCATTGCTGCTGGGTGCGGAGCGGAAGCCTGGACCCTGGCTGTGTAAGCCAGGTAATGGAGAATGGAAGCATGGCTGCGTGGGCCGGTACTGGTGCATGGATCCATGGCCTTGTAGGCCGGTTCTGGAGCCGGAACTGGGGCTGGAACCCTGGCCTTGCGTCTCTTAGGAGTCTTTTGGAGACTTCGTGGACCTCCAAACGCCAGACCAGACCCCAAGAAAGGGTCAGAACATGAAAACTGGCACTCAGGGCTACAGGAGAAAACCCTAAGCCACTCGGGCAACAAGCTCCATAGCCAGGGCTTGCGAGCAACCTCCTGACGTGCCTCCTTCAATGTAGCCTCTCTACCCCGTCTAGATGAGGCGCCTTTCCACGTATAAAAAATGTACTCCAGAGAGTATCCAAGACATTCCGCCTGTCACATCAAATGGGCTGAGTCTGCTGGGTCCATAATGGTCGGTTCGTAATGTTACGATGTGTGAAGCAGGTAGGACCCAAATGTAGATTAACGTGACATTCCTTTATTTCAAGGCTAAAAAGGACAATGACAGAACAGAACACTCACCGAGGACAAGCCAATACACAAGGCAGACAGAAAACCAAAAACAGATATAGACAAGACAAAACACCATAAAGACAGATCGTGACAGTGGAGGAGCTGCTACTGCAGGGGGGTGCATGCTGCAGGACTTCCGCCCCATGTAGCAGGTGTCTGCAGGATCCGTAAATGAAATGCAACATTCAATGTTCTTTGGAGACCGTTGTTTATATTTGTGACTTTGTTATACTGCTGCTGCTCCCCTTAACTTCCAGAAGTTAAGCTCAACTTCTCTCTCGCTCTACACATGCATGCACCACATGCGGAGGCTTGGACTAGTTATTGTGCCAAAGGGACACTTCAACACGCCAAGCTAGACATACATGAGAGCAACCCATCAGGTTACTTACCCTCAACGTCATGGCCCGCTCCTTTTTGGGAGAAATGATCTGCTGTGATTTGACTGGTGGTGTATCAAAAATAATTAGGTCTTTGCCATTCGAACAACACATTTGGTATTCCGTGCATTTTTGTTTATATACAAGGAGCCCAAATGCTTGGTTAGTCAGGCAGACCAACATACGGTACATAATGCCCTTTGAGACCGATTATCTATGTTGTGAACTTAAAATCTAAATGGGATTGCTGTTTGAAAGGGACAATGAAAGGCATATCAAAAGTTGCATCTCACTTTTGGAAAAAAGCAAATAAGTATACTTTCCAAAATCTAATTAGTTAGTTAAACTGTCACGTAATGACGTTGCCATGTCAATGGATGAAAGTAAAAAGAAGTCTTATGGAACATGCTTTTATTTCCAGCCTTGCGCACGTTAAGACCTTTCAAAGTGTGTGTGGGCTTTTGATATCCACTGAATATCAAGATCCTTTCCTATCTCTCAATTGTGTTAATGAAAAACTGAAATTCAAAAATCACCTTTCAAAAGCAAGATGAAAGGCTATTGCAAGGTTTGATTTGGATGATATGACAGTTGCAGAGATACACACTTCATTCAGTCTTCCAACAATGAGCGCCAACAAAGACATATAATAACACGGCATCAGTAACTCCTGAGTGTGATTTTCCTCTTGTCATTCTTCTACCGTGTATCTTTCACCTCTTGTTTTTTGTCTCTAATCTTCATTCTCCCTCTCTGTGTGTCCGTATGCGACAGGTGAGTGGGGGATTGGAAAGGTCTTAAAGAGGCTAGCTTTGAGACTGGACATCGGCAGACATCCGTTTGTGTTATTATTCACTCTGATCTTAACATTTACTTTTTACAATATGAATATATTATATTTTTATTCTCATATTCATGTAACTGCTAAAAAGCACTATAGAGGCTCTGCAGTTATATCAATAATCTAATGGTAACAATTTAAGGTGCCAGTAACGACACCTAATAAACAGTTTGGTCTTATAATTGCTAAATACAGGACAAGTTATGACTCCATATTTTTCTAATTTCTACAAAAAGCAACAGCAAGTGAAATACAATACTAACTTTGACAACAAAGATATAATTTAGGTATGCAATATTTTAACAATATAATAGTTAACTACGGGTCATCTTATGTTTACCTAAATTAAGTTGACTGCGTCTCTGCAGACTTTCATTTTTTGGGCTTTTGCTGCTATCCCTCCTGCAAAAAGGGATTGTCTAATCATCGATTAGCATATGGCATCGTAAGGCTGTAACTTTTTTGCATTGCCTTTCC
This sequence comes from Pseudochaenichthys georgianus, assembly GCF_902827115.2. NCBI lineage: Eukaryota > Metazoa > Chordata > Actinopteri > Perciformes > Channichthyidae > Pseudochaenichthys > Pseudochaenichthys georgianus. The sequence continues at coordinate 34,619,468 of NC_047509.1, read as the reverse complement.
AATATCACAACTTAGATAGAATTATTAAATTGGAGGTATTAAACTCTCTTTAATGCTCACACATGCAGAGCACACAGCGACATTTGTTCTCTGCTTTTAACCCATCCTAGTACCAGGAGTCTAGTACTAGGAGCAGTGGGCAGCTATTGTACAGCGCCCGGGGATCAATGGGAGTGGGGGGGTGTCCGGTACCTTGCTCAAGGGCACCACGGTAGGGCCCAGGAAGTGAACTGGGACCTCTCCAGGTACCAGTCCACACTCCATATTTTTAAGGTCCCATGTCATGGCCATTTCTACTGATCATAATTCCATTGTTGAGGTCTACTAGAATAGATGTATATTGTTCAATGTTCCAAGCTCACATTGGTTTCTCATACAGCATCTCTCTATACCAGGGGTGCCACACTTTTTTGGCTGGTGAGCTACTTTTGAAATGCCCAGCTCACCGAGGTCTACCAACCAAAAATAAAATCCCAAATTGCAAGGGTTGCTGAATAACAGCTTTTATTTATACATGGGATAACTACAATGCAACAAACGACTAATTTGATAATCGATTAATCTATCGATTAATGAAACGATTAATCGACTATTCGGACTATTACTGTATGCCTTGCACAATCTCTCAAACGCTCAACTTTTAGATTTAGCTTGAGGTTGTTTTAGGCATGTGGAAACTAACAATGAAGACAATAAAGATGAATACTTGATTCAAAAATACATATATTATTAAATTAACTTAACAAATTGTTTACAAAACTAACATTGCTTTTTATTTAAATTAAATAAATAATATTTCACATCAAAAGAAACAACAGTTTAATACAAATCGTATTAAATAATCTGATGACAGAACTGTAAACAGAATAGCTGAAACTTTAACAAACTAAATAACTCAGTTACCTCTAATCATTAACCCATGTTTGTATAATGTAGTTAACTCCGTGTGTTGCTGCTAGCATACATAACACCTGACGTGGAAACGTTACTCGTGGATGGGGCTACAGAGCTACTAGAAAGACAGTCGAACCCGGTGCATTCCTCCGTCTGAATGTGGAGCACTTTTGATAAATGTTTAGACACATTTCTCGTGTTACCGCCCTTACATGCTAAACACTTATTGCACTTTTGGTAACGAGCATTGTCCACCTCAAGACGGGTAACATTTAACCACACCTCGGAGCGCGTTCTCTCCGCCATCCCCGCCGTGTGTTGCTGCATGTAGCAGCTGCGTGTGTGTAAACTGCCCCGCCCCCTCGCACACAGACGGGGGAGAGAGAGATCTCGTCTCGATTGGAAAGATCAAAAATACACCGACCATAGACGCATTTGTTTTGTCTTTTTATGTTAGAAACGAGTTGGCGAAACTAAGACTGCGAGATAATGTTTGTGTAGCAATAATACATGACCTTTCTCTTTCTCAACTCGCTACTGTAGGAGCAAACACAGTAGTGGTGGCTTAAAGCCCATCTGCTCCGCGCTGTCCGTTAGATGAGCCTGGTTAGATTAATAAAAGAAGGAGTTCAAAACACCGGCATAAAAGTTATAACAATAATCTGATTTTAATGGTAAAAAACACAATACGAAATACAGAGTGCCCTGTAACAGAGCACTCCGGGCTCCCTGCTCTACTGCCGTGCGATACAGATATCGGGACCAGCCAGTCAGAAACAGGGGGCCTCGTGCATGAATAAACAACAGTATATATGGACATATTTGGGGCGGAGAGTCACTTCTTATCTTCCACCGGACTCCACTCCTTTAATTTCCCAAGGAAGGTTTCACACAAACTATTCTTTCCGAAACAATCAACCATTGTACACAGATATATTGGTGCTTGAGATTATATTGGCCCCAGAAAGAACCTTGAAAAGAACCAGTGTGTGTGCTGGTGGGGGGAAGTTTATGTGTGTGTGTGTGCTGATATTCTGGGTCAGGGAGTGTATGTGTGTGTGTGTGTGTGTGTGTGTGTGTGTGTGTGTGTGTGTGTGTGTGTGTGTGTGTGTGTGTGTGTGTGTGTGTGTGTGTGTGTGTGTGTGTGTGTGTGTGTGTGTGTGTGTGTGTGTGTGTGTGTGTGTGTGTGTGTGTGTGTGTGTGCTGATATTCTGGGTCAGGGAGTGTATGTGTGTGTGGCAGGGTGTCTGGGTCATGGAGTGTAAGTAAGAAGGTTTATATATATAGGATTACTTTAAAACAGTCCCAAATAATACATGTTTACTTCAATACAGTTCAATATAATACCTGTTTACTTTAATACAGTTTAGAACAATATCTGTTTGCTTTACTACTCGGAGGGAAGTCGCTGTCATATGCCTTGTGAACCCTCCAATAATGCCTCTCCACGTTACCTTTCTTTGGCAAAGAGACGCTTGCTTTACAAATAAGACAAATAATCTTTGAATGTGACATCACAAAAAAATATTCTTCCTCCCATTCTGGGTGGAAGTGATATGTCTTTAGCTTCTTGCTCGGTCCCGCACTCATTTTGTTGTTTGTCTGTCTCCTTAACTTAATTTGAGTTTTCCCGGCACTTGACTGATTTAGTATCGTTTGCATTCTGGGTTAACAGACTGGAAAGCGATAGGTCGCTTTTTCTGTCAATCAAGTAAACTCCTGAATTAAGTGGCAGGGAGGCCAAGGGAGGAGGGATCAAAACTTGTTTTGTCTATTTTAACGGAGCTGGATTTTTTTGTTTATGAATGACTCGCGACCTACCAGCATTGGTACGTACTGGGCACCTCTGCATAGTATAGAGCAGAGGTGCCCAGTACGTCGGGTCGACCACGGGGGCAATGCTGGTAGGTCGCGAGTGACAGTTACACGGTATTGTTAACCCATGTTAACCAGTGGAGAAATAACCGCAAATGCTACCCCGACATAAGGATTTATTTTGTAATAGTCACACTCGATTACGCCGATTTTCTTGTTGCCCCAGCTGGTCGACACCTCTTTTAGCAGAAACAAAGGCTCCATTAATGTATTAAATCGATGTGTGTGGAACGGGAAACAGACATAGGCAAGATCCTCAGCTTGATGATTGGATGGTTTAGCCGCAATGCATGCTGGGATTTGGTGTTTATATGATGTGAAATCAGAAAACGTTTTTTAAAAATAAAATAATACTTTATTCCGAGAGTTCTTGCTTTTCTCTTTGGAAGTCATCACATAACTGCATTGTAATACACGGTTCGGCTGCATTAAATATTACATATCTGCCGTAGTTCTCTATTTATAGAGCCCTGATTAGAAGACTTCTAGACAAACAGGAGAACTGCCGCCAAAACTGAATATGTGACGTGGATCATAAATATATAAGCAATTAAACAACATCTTACATTTCTTTTCACAAAATACGTCTCCTTGCAGTATCAACACTAATTTGGCTGACTTTTATATTTAATCCAATTGGTAGATAGGCTTTATTTACACCATAACGGTGCAGAGCTGATAGAAAGGGACACCTGGTGGTTAAATAACGTTATTGAATTGTATTATTTTATTATTAATAAATAACCAGGCTGTTCGCCAGGCTGTTCGCCACACACTCACAGCCTGAGAAAAGATAAGGCTGAGTGAGTGTGTGTGCCGGCGAAACTCCGCGGAGTAGCGCGGCTGAGAAAAGATAAGGCTGAGTGAGTGTTTCTCCGCGATCCCAACTCGTCTATTACCAATGTTGAGGGAGCTCTATGCTCGACGCTAAAGGTCCCCCCACTGCGTTTGATAGTGACGCCAAGGGATCCTGGTGTGTGAGGAGCTCCACGGATTGGTCCATTTGGACCGTTCTGGGGCAGCATAGACAGGTATTTTCTGTGTTAGAGTTGTACTCGCTACAGGGTGTACTTTGAGGGTTTGTGACTCTGCAGACCGTTTACATGCAGAAAAACCTTCATAACACACAAGGGGACAGTTAATAACCAGAAAAACATGACATGGGACCTTTAAGTCTGTGGACTTGAACCAGCAACCCTACTGCTCACAGTCCAAGCCCCTACTCACTGAGCCACTGCCGGGACAAAGGACAACATTTAAATGATGTGTTTTCCGGTCCAGTTTAAGGCACTAGTGCATGCAACTAGCGTATTATTTAAAGAACTAACCTAGCATTACCTCCAAGGTATAGAATACGCATTATCAAAGTCTAACATCATGTATGTGTATGAATTCATTTTCACAAGACTCAACTGTAAATACAAAAGGAGACAACCAAGTAACTTCAACTGACTCTTTAGGTATTGTTAGTACCTAGCTAGCTGTGGCTAATTTCACACTGAAAAATCCACTATATTGAAATGTGCGACTTTCTACTCCTTTGTGAAGTTAAAAAAATAGTTATGTTATTCATTTATGAAACTATTGAGTTTTCTCCTTGTTGATGCAAGATCCCTTTATCATCTTTAATATATGTTATGTTCTCCAGCTCTCAGAAATATAATATTCAATATATCTTTATCTTTTTCTCGACCTCACACCAAAGTACTCTTTAATAACAGTTTTATTTTCTCCAAATGTTGTCTACTTAGCCTTGATTTTTGTAAAGCCAGTTCTCCATTGGCCTTCAATGATGTATCCACTGTGGTTGCTATGAAACAAGTGATACATCTATAAAGCGTCTCTACAGAAAATGTAAGTCCTGTTGTGAAGGCGTTCTAGTTTGTTGATATATTAAACAACACTGGCTGTACCGCAGTGCATTCAAGAGGGAATTGTCTGCAGTGGTACTGCAGGAATGTAAAGGCAGACATTGGCCAAGGATACCAGCGTCCTTCATGCTATATTTCTTTATCCCCTCTCAATTTCATTCATCAAATGTTCAGATGGAATACAAAGTGATGTTATTAAACAGCATGACTGCATCAGAGGTCATTGGAAAAATGACAATTCCACACAAAAAGTGATTGTTGTTCGACAACAAAGAAACCTTAATGATGCACGGCTAGGTGTCAAGATTTGGTTTTCTCCACATGTTGAATCAGTTTGCCCGTGGCTGTATTTTAGAGAGTTCGGAGGGTTTTGTCTTTTTTTCAACCTTTTCAAAACCAAAACTACAAGAGCAAAAGCTTACAGGATGAATTCAAAAGTAAGTGTATTTGCTGTAAGGTAAAATGCAATTGTCCAACTAACTAGGTAAATTACCTAGAGTACTGGCCGAGCACTACACTAAAATACTATCATGAGGATACTTCTGACTTAAGCTTTCTTTTGGTTGTACTCGTAACCTGTTATTGTATATAGCCTCTGACCGATGACCAGCTTAGTCACTAAATGAGTAATTCAGTGACTAAGCTGGTCATCGGTCAGAGGCGATATTCAATAACAGGAGAGCATGTTGGTTTCTAGCAGGATCCTCTCCTTCTATCTGCTGCGACAATGACAAGAAAGGACATGACGCTTCCACTGGCATAAGAGAACAATTAATATTGTAGCATGTTAAAGGTTAATAGAGCAAGGATGGATCCTCCGCTGCACATCATAAAAAAAAAACAATCAGATCATCACTGAGGTTGTCAAGGGCAAGTTTCTGTCGTAAACACAGATACCATGTGAAGGGGAACCCATATCATAATCAAGACTTTATTAAGATAACTAATCTCTAGAATGTTACAGTAATCACTATACACATACTGTATATGTGGTTGATACATTCCTACAATAAAATGTGAATAAGGTTGGAAAGTTATTGTATTACCTTATATATATACCATACACACAGTATGTTCTGCATAAGTAGGTAGATATATATATATATATATATTAGGGCTGTCAAGTTAACGCGTTAACGCAAACAAAAATTAACGCCACTAATTATTTTAACGCATGTGCATTTTTTGTCCTCGGCCGCCCCGTAGTTTCAGAGCGCATCGAGTTTAAAATACCATCTACAAGCTGATGCTGACAGCCCCGCTCCTGCTGCCCGCTTGCAGCAGACCACACTTCCACGCTCACCGGCACCGACTGGCCATCGGGAGGACCGGGAGAGACCTTACGTGTATTGTTGTTGTTAGCATCTGGTGCTAGCTAGCTGCGCTAACGGATATAAGGAGCTGTTTAAATGAAAACAGAGGAGCGACATTTCGCCGACAACTGCGCCGAACACTTGACTTTATGCAGGAAGCCAGACAGTGGGACACTGTACGAAAAGTCAGCACACTCAGCACGGATAGTGCGCGCAACATGATTGCAGCATCCAGGCAGCTCCCGTTCGAGCATATGCCTTGAGTTGCACATAGCTCCAACGATCCATCACACAAACACACACACACACACACACACACACACACACACACACACACACACACACACACACACACACACACACACACTTTATATTGTATTATTGTATGAGAGAGGTTCCAGGTTGAATTGAGGCGAATATTTGTAATGTTCAGAGGTTGTTGTGTTTAATATTCATGAGAATATTTGTCATTGTTCAAATGATAATAAACACACATATAAAGCATATTTGTCCACTCATATGTTGATAAGAGTATTAAAAACTTGAAAAATATCCCTCTAAGGTACATTTAGAACAGATAAAAAATGTGCGATTAATTTGCGATTAATCGTGATTAACTATGGACAATCATGCGATTAATCGCGATTCAATATTTTAATCGACTGACAGCCCTAATATATATATATATATATATATATGCAAGCAACAGGAAATGGGAGGTACAGAACGGCAGGAACATTCTCATTTAATCAAAACCTGAAGTGCAATTTCATGCAATTTAGAGCCTTCAATCATGTCCAATCAAGATGTTATTTCCCTTTAAAGCTATGTTTAGATTACAATATATAATAGTATATTTATTTTTCGTTTAGTTCCTTAAGCTGTGAGTGACAGATACAGGGTGCCGAATTTCAAAGCTACCCAACAAGACAGATGTTAGGAACTCAGTAACGTATCTGCATATCCCCAGCTGCAAGACATTACCTTTTGAATTTATTCTTACAGCATTGTTTTGACTGGGCCTTAATGATGGAGCTATCGATAATGTGTACTGTGATTTCTCGTAAAATGAAAACTATTTCTGATGAAAGGCTTAAAGACACTGAAATACAACGTCAGCTTATGTCTGGACCTCATTCTGAAGACATTGTCTGTCTTAGCTGTCCAATCTTTTTAATATTATATTACATACAAAATGGCCAGAAATAACAATTTCTAAGTTAGAAATAACCAAGTTGTATGACCAACAAATGGGGAGGCATAAACATAATTATGTAAAGAGCAAGAGATAGTAGTCTCAAATTCCTTGGATATGTACACTTTGCCAATTTGGCAAACATACACACTACATGTCATTTGTTAGACGCTTTTATCCAAAGCGATTTACATACATTGAGTACTGTGGACAATCCCCACAGGAGCAATTTGGGGTGAATAGTCTTTCCCAGGGATACAACGACATGCTGACTGCAGTGGGACTCAAACTTGCTACCCCCTGATTCGAAGTCCAGCCACTGAGCCACAGCCACCCGCATATGAATTGAGCAGTGAGTGAGTGTGTGTGTGTGTGTGTGTGTGTGTGTGTGTGTGTGTGTGTGTGTGTGTGTGTGTGTGTGTGTGTGTGTGTGTGTGTGTGTGTGTGTGTGTGTGTGCGTGCGTGCGTGCGTGCGTGCGTGCGTGTGTGTGTGTGTGTGTGTGTTTGAGAGAACATACCGTGTAAGTTTTCCTCCAGTGCCTCTCATCCCGTCAGCCGTGTGCAAGGCCGGGTCAGCTCGGGGTCAGCCCACTTCTGATTATCCCAGATGATTGGCGGCTCTGTCTGTGGCCACGGGTGGATGCCTCGCTGTGACATCACGCCTTATCTCAGGAGACCTGAGTTCAGGGGCGGGGTCACAGGTGACAGAAGACCAGAGGAGGGAGATGTTTGCTTCTGATTGGTTTATGAGTGACAGCCTGAGGCAGCCAGGTGGACAGAGAAGAAGAGCGCAACGAGGGGTCAAGGCACCACTGGTAGGTTGAATGAGTTGCCTTGGTGATGTTCACAAGGTTAGTTTAAATTAGAGTTAGCATCAGACTCATCAATTTGTGTATGTGGAAGAACAGGAAGACATGCAAATAATGATTATTATGCTGCTGCTGCTGCCTACAAATATCAAATATTTTTACTATGATAAGGACGTGGATACAAATGACTTGGATTTTGTATTTTATTTTAAATAAAGTCCACACTCTTTATTTTCCGGTTCAGATTGGTACTTACAGTAAGTCCCTACAGACTGAGCAACTGCCGTCCCAATTATTATCAGATATTTTATTAGTTTAACATTAGAATTCTTAGACAAAATATCAGTTTTTAGTGTGGGCGTTGAGGTCTTTTTCCCATTTGTCTAAAATGCAAGATGCATTTTTAGAATCAGTGGAAAACGATTTTAAGTGTGCTGTGTTTAAAGAGGCTACACTTTGTGTGTGTTTTCCCTTTCCTGTACTGTGATATATAGATTTCTGTGCATCTAAATGGTATGAATGATCATAAAAGGGCCCTTTTAATGTTGCAGTCCTATTTTCCAACCTACTTTGAATAGTACAGGGCAGGCTGTTCCATGTGTTCAAGAGATGTCAATTTGATCTCTAAAGTTGGTAAATGGATGCATTCAATAATAATGGTTATATAAACTGTGATATATATATATTTTAGAAAAGCAAGCTTCTACTCTAATCACAGTGAAGAAAACAAGTGTGCAACTGCCTCTCCTTACCCAACTCCCTCTCATAACTTTGCCCTCCTCCCTTTCTTAATCATCCCTGCACTTCAGCCCCACTTTGACACGCTGCCTCAGATCTCCACCTCTGCCCACGCTCCTCCTCGTGTTCTCCTCTCTGTCTCTGCTCAGACTTATCCCCGTTTCCGCCTCCCTCTTCGTCTCACACCTCTCTGTCCATCTTCATCCCCGCACTCTCTCTCTCAACCTCTCACTAATCAGTGTCTCATCCTTAAAAGCTGCTTGTTACAGCAGGAAAAAGGGCTTCAGTGGAGAGTGAGCACAAGGCCAATCATCTCCTCTCTTTCTCTCTCTCCATGGTCCATCTCAGGTAAGAGCTCAAGTGCTGCTGAGGGCTGTTCGGATCAAATCTAATCCACATCTAACTTCACCCCAGAGACGGTTTGAAATGGTTAGATTCTTATTAAAAGTGCTTGAGCACACAGTCAAATGTCAGAGCCCTGAGTCTGCAAAACTTTAGCACCACGTTCTCTGTCCGTGTTAAAGGCCGGTGAGAGAATGTCAGGTGAGAGATTAGATGGATAACTGAGGTGACCAATGGCACTCATTTCAGCAAGAGGATATAAATGTCATGTAGGTGATATGGAGATGAAAGTGGTATAAATAGGTGTGACATGTAGAATATGGCCATAATTTCAGTTTAAAACATTCAAAACAATCAATTGACAGACTGTGAAGAAGTTAACAAAACAATTGTCAACAACATGTATGCATTATTTTCACAATGCAGAGATGCATAGTGAAATAGGCATCATATTCTCTTAATTTGACTTTATATTATGTTGTAATTTCCTTTTTGTTATATAATGTAAAACATATGCACTCCATGAATATAACATTTTCAGGTTCCTATTTGTATTGTGTGTCTCAACTGTGACATGTCAGACTGCTATTTATGTCCTTTGTGATGTAGTTAGTGATGATGGTACTAAAGTATGTAATAAGCGTATATTGAACACCTGCCTCTTTACAGTGCTGTATGCAATCACACAAAAATGACCAGCCATTATTGGTCCTTTTACAACTTCCAACATTTATGGAACTCATGGTGCTGTTAAGTTTGGATTCCATTCACAAATGAAGGACAAAGCCATAGTCAACAATGTCAGCCCCCCAGCTGGTGAAGTGCCTGTATAGTCATTTCAATTGAAGTGGTATTTTTAACGATACACAAATATTTCACCAATGAAAGTGGTATTAATCATTAAATTAACACCCCCACGCATGAGGATAATCCTCATGCTTGGGGGAATAACATTACAGAATAATACATTACTAGAAGGAAACTTAAATGTATCCTTTTAGGAAACTAGAGAAATCTATCTAACGTCTCAGTTAAATTATTTAAATTATTAGTAATTACTTCCTGTGTGTAGCTGTCCAGCCTTTTTTTTTTTTTGCAGTTTGAGGATATAAATCGGTTGTTGCCATTGTGTTGCGTTATGCTGTAAAGATTCTGTATTACAGTTATTTTGTCCACCCCTTCACTTAAAGCAGCTTTGCCCATACTCTCTTTTTAATTCATAGAAAGACTCCAGCGAACAGTTCCAGAAAACGTACAGCTACTGAATTGATGATATATCATAATAATATACAATTGAAATATTGATGATCATTTGAGATTCCCTTTTCTGGTTTTTCAGAGCAAAGCAGCAGGCAAATGAAATAAGTTGCTACAACAGTCCCCATATATGAGCACTTGCACATGTCAGTTGTTATGAAGGAGAGTTTAAACACCAATAGGTGGCTAGTTCCAATTCATGGCAGGCCATTTAGTCCCAGGAAACCTAAGAATATCAGGTCCTTGCCAAGTAAATGTAAAATCACTGGTACTGGACACAGTATAATGACCATCTGATATGATAGTGTTTAGAAGTCTCACTTTCTGCTACTTGAACCCTTAACATCTCTATTGGAAGAGCACTCCAGTGTTATGAACTTCTCCTAAAGAATGAGTGGGTGCTGTTGATAACAAACACATCTCAGCAAAAACTCCCAGGGTATATCAATCAATCAATCAATGTTTATTTATATAGCCCAATATCACAAATGTTACATTTGTCTCAGTGGTCTTCACAGTGTGTACAGAATATCAGTATGACAATACAACACCCTCTGTCCTTAGACCCTCACATCGTACAAGGAAAAACTTCCAAAGAAAACCCATATCAAGGATAAACATAGCTTTTCTGTCTCCTCAAGTACAAATCAAAGTCAAAATGCCACCAGACCTCAAGGTAAAACATTTGCTTTCATAAAATAGTAGTGTTGTAGAATTTGACATTTATCCACATCACAGAACTCTACTTTAAAAATGAGTGGTACCACCTTTTACAGAGCCAAAACCTTTTAATGATACGCATTCCCCTGAATCAAGGGTCATTATGTTGCTAATGCACTGACCTGAATATCCTCTTTGGGATAATTAAGTTTGATTTGACATGTTGTGCCTCAGGGCTGTAATCATACAGGATGCATTTCTAGCAGCAGGGGAGGGGGCTTTTGTAGTTGTTTTGAAGCACTTTGTATTTTGTGTTTGCGCTCCAGGTGCCTCTCATTGATCCACTTGTGTCCCCTAGCTGTTACTGAACAAAAACACCTGCACTCCGAGTCGAAAATTGCTGTTCTTTGATGAGCTCCGAGCTGAAAATAACACTGCACGACCAACTGTTTTTGGACCAAGAAGTACAAGAGGCATTAAGAACTGTTGAATCTCATGTAATCAAGGAAAATAGAGAAACATTTGGCGGTGCATCTTCCCATCCATGCAGTTTCGGAAATGGAGAATATTGAGATCCAATAGCTGAAATATATGCTAAGTCTTCTTTATTTCTTTAGTTAGTTAATTACATTAGTTATTATTTTCAAGCAAAATGATTGACAGCAGCTCGACTTTTGCCTTGTTGCCTGGCAACGATAAAAGGACTCTTCGAGCACCTCTGCCTGTGCAGGCTTTTCAAAATCAAGGCCTTACAAAACACACTTTCTATTGTGCCTGATTCAAAGACACTGAATACAACTGCAGTGAATCAAAGCAAATGGAATGTGTTGGTGGCATGAATGTGAGACGTGAATATGAGAGTCGACCTTCGCTCCACATGCCTCCCATCTCACTTTAAATATGGAGTTTCTCTAATAAATATGCTGCTGGCTTCTCACACACTCACACACTGCAGGGCTTTACTCTGGAAATGTCAGCTCGCAGGATGGTCAATATCCGATAACCTTTATATGCTTGATCAGAATGTTGAACACCGAGTACCAGGTTAGGCAACGCTCCAAAATCTCCCCATATCAAACGCTCACCAAGCTGTAGATTTAACATGTTTGTAACTTAGGTAGGGCAGTGGCTGTACTTGCAGGTGACCCAGTTTTATGCTGATGAGAAAGTTATAAATCAGAGAAAGTTCTCAGACAATCCTGAAAACACTCCTGAACATTTCATTATAGGATCCCCATTAGCAGTGATATTAGCATTGGCTATTCCTTCCTGGGAACACACCATGGATGTATAAAGAGAACTTGAATGGAGAGGGAAAATAACTCTCGGATTACCTTAACGCGCATTTAAATTTAGGAACAAATACAAAAAATAGTTATTCAAGTTTTTGCACTGAGAAGTTGATTTACCCCCCAAAAATATACACCGTATCGTCCCTTTCCTGATGTAAGAATGGGAAATATTATTTTGGAACCAAGGACATCCCAGACTGACAGAGAACTTGGCCACTACGAAAGTTTGCTTCAGTGCCAGGCTTACTTACTTCTCATCTATCTATATATGCTTGGTATTCAAAACATCTCTTCGGCAAAATAGAAAAAAGAGCGTTTTACTTGGTAATGTTGTAGATTTGGTGAG